>NW_024573923.1:2127350-2301646 GCF_900044065.1 Fusarium mangiferae
GGGGGGTGGAGAAGGCGAAAATTGCTTACCTTGGCAATAGAGATACGGGCGCCAGATGTTTTTCGGATCTCGCTAATCTTGCTACCGGCACGACCGATGATACAGCCAACCATGTCCGCGGGGATGCTGATGTTTTGAGTCTGGATCTCCTCACCATTTTCATCGTGTGTTGGCGGGCCTCGAAGGGCTGCGTCAGAGTCGGAACGGCGGTTGTACGGCCTTGAGCTGCCGTTGCTGAAATCGGCACCGTTGCCTGTTCGCATGACACGAGGGCTGCCACCATAATCGCTTCTACCGGAGCCTTGGCTGAATCCAGCACCACCGCTGGCGTTTCCGCTGCCAGATGGCTGAGTACGGACCACAGGGTTGTAGAGGACGGTGCCAGTGCCTCGTTGCCAATCATCGACCAAGCACTTGCAAATTTCCCAGATAGCGCGCTGAATACCCCCGGGAGTGCCCTGAACCTCGACTATTCTCTCAGTGGATTGAGGGAGCATCTCCTTCTGGGCAACCATACGGACACCAGAAGCATCCTGGATGTGCTTGATCTTAAGACCTTGTCTTCCAATGATGGTTCCCATCTGGTTGTGTGAAATGAGAAGCTTAATTGCTGAGACTTCAGTTAGCAGAAATTCCAAGGTTCGATTGCCGTTGGCAGAAATCGCCACATACGATGGGTACCGTTGCTTTGAACCACACCTCCCATACCCATAGCGGGGGCACCTTCGAGCAGAGCGCGAGCGACAATCGCGTAGGCTCGAGAAATAGCGTCGCAACCGCCGGTGATGGTCAGAACACGGTCATGAACACCCTGTACAACTTTGCTGACGCCGGCCTTGACGCCAGTCTCGTCTCTTAGATCGGCAACGTTCTTGCCGCCTTTGCCAATAATGACACCTGCTTCCTTGGAAGAGACAATCGCACGAAGGGTCAGCTGGGCCTGGGCATACTCCTCGTCCGTCTTAGGGGCGGGTTCGCCATCAGGGCCAAGGCGGTCATCCATTCTAAGCTGATCCATCTGATCGAGAATGTCGCTTCCGTTGCCGGGAATAGAATCCTGAGGTGCCGACATTTTGCAGTAGTCAAGTCGGGGTCCACGCGGAGGAAGAAGTCGTGATTCGAGTTGGAAGCGGATCGTTTGGAGGAGAACGAACAGACGCGGGTAAGATGTGTCTGGTCGGATCTAAAATGCTGTCAGTATGTATTCTTCCATTATCACCGTTGTTGGAGGCGCAAATCAAGGGTCTAATGAGCATCCCTCATTTGCGGTGCACGTTCAGAACGGCAGAGCAGAGAAGAGCAGATACAAGTGCCTGCCTTCATGACAATATTGAAGGGCATATCCTCCGGAGAGACGAAGCAGGACTAAATTATGACGAGTGTACTAACCTTATCGTCGACGCTGCGGAAACTGCGAAGACGTCCAAGTGTGCTGGAGAAGGCGGGGGTAGGAAGATGGGGAGGTGGTGCAGTGTGTTTTTTTCTTGCGGTCGTTTACGCGAAGCGGGATAGCGGGGTCAAGGGTCGCAAGCACTCTGGCTGTGAAAGCGGCCGGCGGCGGAGGCGGGCAGGTGGGCTACCTTACAGAACGATGCGCGGGAGACGTGCTTCGACAGCTGATGTAATGTATCGTAGGCGAAGCAGAGTCGACGGTAGGAAGAGGGGAATGTGAGGAGAGCGGGAGGAAGGTTGAGAAAGCTGGAGGGAAGGGAAGGGAAAGGAAGAAGAGAGGTGGTGAAGGCGAGAGAAAGGTGAGGTGAGAGAGATGTGTAAGTTGGGTGAAGGATAGAAGAAGAGGAACAAGAGATGGAAATCATGGGCTAGCTACCTCCTACTAACCCAAGGCACTTAAGCTAAGAAAGTATTGCACCTATTGTAAGGTAAAACAATTGGATGGCCAGGGCCAGGACCAACCTAAGACAGCTAAAAACCGCGAGTGACCGACCACTGACCACACAGAAAGAGTGTTCCAGTATTACTGTACCTGCCAACCAAGCAGCTAAAACCAACCTAGGTAAGTAGGTACCTAGGTCGCAGTGCCTTTGTCTGCTAGGGAAGGAAAGAAAACTCGGGACCTCGACACTAGACGATAAAAATATTTGGGTCGTTTAGCCTTGAATACAGGGGACTCTTTACTGAGTTTATTTTAGCACCCTCTTTTTACGTCTTGAGTTTTCTTCCTGCCTGACGGTCTGGTACCTATTGTGGCAGCAGGAGCCTGTAAATGGAGTGGAGTAAAACATCAATAGAGGGGAAAGAACACACAGTAGAAGCGACAAGACACTTGTGAAACAAGTACTCTACTCGGTACTGCCTTCGCAACCCTCATATATTTACTGTTACATGGTCACGCAGGTGAGGGGAAGTAATACCTGAAGGGAAAGTACCGAAGCTTTGTTACCCACATCCGTGCATGGACCCAACTCTAGGTACTAAGGCAATAAACACTTCTTTTGTGGGCATACTCGTAATATATCCATCTATTGTTAGCTCTGTCAAGGACAAGCTCAACACTTCGATCTCAGAGTCTCTTTGTTATAGGAGGGCAACCCCCTAGAATCATAATACCGAAGCTCCTTACATACCGAATACTCTAGCTACTATACCTTGCCTTGCCTACTTGAATCATCTGAGAGATTAGTGGGAGGGTATCTGTGTACCACAACGGCGCCGTTAGGTAGGTAGTAGCCATAACTGACGGGACGGGACAGGCACGAACGGTTATGATAATCATAATGCTCGACCCCCCTTTCAATGCTAGGGAAAGAGAGCTCTAAACTGACGATATATTCCTGGCTTCGTAGTATAAGGTAAATACACACGTTGGCAATGGCATTTAGGAACGAGGCTAACATACCTAAGGTAGACTGACAGACAGGTCTCATGCTAAGCGTGGTTATCTTCGATTTCACAATAGCCGTGTCACACACACAATGCCAGTGGAAAGGCCAGAATTTCTTGGCATATTCCACTAATCCTGTCTGGGTATCAAGCGAACCTACCAAGTTCCTGGCTTCTTTCCCTTCCCTTCTGCCCACCAATTCCAAAGCCCACACTCCCTGGCAACCTCGTCACTCGGGAGTTTTTCAGCACACCCACACGGGCCGGAGTGGGCCACGGAGGTGAGCATTGACTTTGTGACTTTTGTCATCGCCCACAGCAGATCAGCGCTGCATTGTTCCATTGATCGCTCTATCAGGCTGATACTAGATGCATCATAATGGTGCCAAGTACAGGGAGGACAAGGGAGTAAGAAGATCTTGGCGGGCGAGAGCATCTCAACTATCATGTCACCGTGATGCGGTGTTGAAGAAAACCCAATGGCAGATCAAAGGTCAAGTTTCGCAACCTCATTGGACATTCTTCGTGATAATCAACAGGGAGCTGCAGCTTTAGTTTGGCCGATGTTGCAACACGCCACCGATAGCGATGAAATATTAGTATATCTCGACTATCCTCCCATGCTTCTCATAGAATCAATCTCTTCGCCTTCGGCTCCAGCGGATTTCCCCCCTCCCCCCAGCTTGAAAGCTGTACAACGGCCGCTCCCGCAAATCGTCAACAACGTGCCGGCTCGCTTGTTATTCTGCAGCACAGATAATCCATAGCCAATACCTTTCCATCGCACCGTTGCTCGAAAACGCACGAACAGATTGTGACAAGGGTTAATAAGTGATGCTTTATTACACTTTATATCACCCTCCTGTATCTCCTGCCTCTGGGATTGGTTGTGGGATGTCCACAGCTGGTGGAGTAATGCAGCAAAAAGACACCAAGTATCTCGGCTGACAACCTCAAACGCCTGTCGTGCAGGGCACATAGTTATTGTCAAACTTGCAAGTGAGTATTACCGTGAGTAACATCGTGCCAAGTGATTTCATATATTGCCGTTGCGATGTATCGATAGAGAGGCATCATCGACTGTCAAAGACACGAATGCCCAATGCTATTTTGACTACATATCAGGATTCGTCCCTCTCATCGTTGTCGTAGCTTTTGCTCATGCTCTATCCAAAAGTTCTTGCACGCCTTATGTCCCCAGTGGTCTAGCCACCATTCCCCAAAGCTATCCTCGACTTCGTAATCTACCTTGGCTACTCTCTCGTCTCTCTTCAAACCACAGATTATACAAGCTCTTGGTGCTGTCGGTACCATCTTGGCTGTATGCACTTGCATGTTCTCGCTAATCTCAGGGACCTGAAGTGACAGGCTCTTATCGACAGACTTGGCCGCAGCAACTGCAGATCGCAGGCGACCAACCTGCTCGCGCCATACAGCGACCACATCAGCAGCCTCACGATCTTCACGTGCAGCCTGTGTTTTGTCAACTCCTGCAAGTTTCATACCCTTGCTTCCCGCAGCGGAGATGGACATGCTTTTTGCTAAGATCTTGTCCCGATGCCATCGTTGTTTACGGCCAGCAATAACTCGTGCGGCAGTTGTTGCTAGGAGGATGTAACCACGCAAGAATTCTGTAGCTTTGGGATCCGATAGGATTCGCTGTTTGACTGATGTGCTGTGGCTTGACATAGGCTTGAAGAAAGTCGTACCTGAGCTGAGAAGATCAGGGAATGCAGACAAGATGACTGAGGGAGGTGGGACATTGATTGGTGGAGGGGCATCATCCTGGGATTCCTTATGTGATGGTTGAACATTATCAACTGCGTCCCAATCCCAACCCTCCGATGCTTTCCCTGCGCTGGCGTTTGCCTTGTTGTCATTGGCGGCAGTAAAATCGTCCCAGGCATCCCACTCATCATCCTGATACTTGGTTCCGGCAAGATTCGCGCCCTTTGGACTTTCAAACGATGGCCATGCTGTGGTGGGTGTTTCTTCCTTGGGTTTCTTGACAGGTTTTGATTCTTCAGAAGTAGGTGTTTTAATAGCTAATTCTGGGAATGGGTTACGATCCTGGAAGGAGGGTGATTTTGGGGCCTGGGGATAATTCGTAGCGGTGGCACCAAAAGCAAGAGGCCCGAGAAGCTTGGTGGGCGGTGGCTTTTTTGATGATTGCGATGAAGCGGGCGCTGGTTCATCTAAAGAAAGAAGATCCATTGACGGAGGAGCTGCTGGCGGTTCTTGGGCAGCACCTGCAGGTGCCGTTTTCATTGCCGCCGGAGGAGGGACACCTTCAAAGTCTCCAAACTCATCGTCGTCGTCGTCATAATCTTCACCTTCGGCAACCTGAAGCTCAAAGTCCTCGGCATCAAACAATACACGGGGGTCTTGTTGTGCTGAAGGCTTGAGTTTCGCCTTCATCCGCTGTAGCGGCTCCTGATCAACTGTTGGCTGTCCCCATTCTTGCGTAAACCGTGACTGTGTTCCAGAGGGCTGGGCTTTCGGGCCACTAGCGGGCTTCGAAGCTCCTCCTATATCGACGAGACTGTTGGATAACAGGTCCATGGTCGACGCTCTCACAACTCGAGTTGGCGGTTGCTGCTTCACTCCCGGCACTCGCTGGGCTATAGCTGCAGCCGAACTTGGATCTGCCTTGGGCCACGGTATTGACGATGAGTTTGCTGAGCTTGGGGGCGCATTTGCGGTTGAACCCCAGCCTGATGCGGACAACGGCGCAGGACTCGGGGTCTGAACAGGAGCCGTATTCACTGTTGCAGCTTGTGAAGGCTCGGCTACTTCAAAATCTCCCCATCCATCATCGTCGTCATTTGTCTCCGCCGGCTTCGACGGTACTGAGGCACTTCCCCATGCGCTATGCGCACTTGATTGGGATTCAAAGGTTGGCCATGGCTGGGATTTCACAGGAGAGGCATTGCTAGTGCTGTCTAACAAACCAAAGAAGTCCTGTGTTGCTGCCCATTGAAGAGGTTCCCGTTGTTGCTGAGCTTGAGCTTGAAAAGGAGTGGCCTGTTGCTGTTGCTGTTGCTGCTGACCTGGAGCAGGCGCTGAGTTATTTGAAAGACTATTGAACTCGGCAAAGAGATCTGCAGACATAGTGCATCGCCTAGTAATGCATTACTTCGAGAACATGTGTCGCAAGATGCCCTTAAGGGTAGTGATGAGGCTTAAAGAGAGACGTCAAAGAGGTGAGCTGAGTACGTTGTGGCATTCAAAAAATAACCTCAGTTAGTGGGAGGTGGTGGTGACATGATGCTATTTGTTTGGCGGTCAGCCCCTGAGCTGCCCAGCGTCCTGGGGTCGTTGGATCCTAGGTCCCGTCAGTGCAGTACCGCAATCCGAGGGCCAGCGCAGCGGAGTCCAGTATAAGCAGTCCAGGGCGACCCAAGATATTGAGGAAGTGGGGCCGAGCTATTGAGGCAAAGACCCAATTGAACCTGAAGAGCCGACACGTTAGCTGGTAAGGTACCTCAACTACTAACCTACCTTACGTTAACGTTAAATCAAGGTTTCTGTCCATCCTCCGCCATCAACTTTACAGTGCCATAGTCTACACACAACGTTGTTACTCTCGGTTCAGGCCTTTTCCGCAAAGCCGGTAAACTGTCCTTATACTCTTCTTTTGGTGCAGCCAGGCATCATGCGACCCCTCCAAGAGTCCCTGTATGTTGCGCCTGTTAGCGACAACAAATAATACTTCGACTGACCATAGCACCCCTACGTAGTTCGAGATGGCGTGAGACACAATCCCAAGGTGCGCATCTTGGTGATCTTCGACGTGCTGTTCGGTATAATGGTCCCGCAAGTCCATGCATATCAGGATGTCGTTCTCTTTGTTGGAAGGTATGTTCACCTATGCCCATTGACTGACGCCCACAACTAAACCTTTACCCAAGACTTTTCTTCTTTCTACTGCTGCTGAAGGTTTGAGCTGGTCTCAAGTTTTGGAAGATGAAAGAAAGCTCTACGCTGAGAAACGGGATCACTTCCTCAAGTATATAAAACACCCAGAAGCTCTTGCAGAGCTGAACATCGATCCTTTGACAGAGGACCCCAGTGTAAGGCCGACCAAACTGGAACGTAACCGTTTAACTGATTTGTATGATATGCAAAAGTCTCCATGGAATACCATTCGTCGAGATGAGGTTGTCCGTGCTGAGATCCAGCAAGACGTTCAGCGACTCCCCGATGAAGCTTCCTACCATGAAGACCAGACCCAGTCAATCATCTTGGATATCCTGTTTATGTACTGTAAACTAAATCCTGAGCGAGGTGGCTACCGACAGGGTATGCATGAGTTGCTTGCGCCTATTCTACATGTCATTGAGCAGGATGCCGTGGATCCAACGACTCTACCAGAAGAGATTCCTCTGGATGATGCTCTTATCAAAACTCTCGACCACTCTTTCATCGAGCACGACGCCTTTGTCTTGTTCTCGAAACTTATGGAACGCGCCCAATCGTTTTACGAAGTCAAGGATGTTATTCCAGCACCAGGAAGAAGTTCTTTGCGGCCCCCCAAGTTTGCCGAACAAAGCTCGGCGATTGTCGAACGAAGCAAATTCATCCACGAAGTTTGCCTACAGAAAGTTGACCCGGAACTGGCTACTCATCTAACCAACATTGAAATCTTACCACAGATCTTTCTCATGTAGGTATTAACCCATGCACCTATCCTAACGCCGTCACTGACGTCAGAATACTTAGTCGGTGGATTCGGCTACTCTTCAGCAGAGAGTTCCCCTTTGAGCAGTTTTTGGTACTCTGGGATACTATCTTTGCTGTCGATCCAACCCTGGAACTCATCGATCTCATTTGTGTTGCTATGCTGATTAGAATTCGGTGGGATTGTAAGTTGCTTGGGCGAAAGACAGTATGCTCCCTGGCTAACGCCTTTCTTAGTATTAGAGGCCGATTATTCTGTTTGCCTTCAACTACTTCTCAAATACCCTCCTCCATCAGGAGCTCACGGTCCTCATACATTCGTTGATGATGCTCTGTACCTGAGGGACCATCTTTCACCATCTGGAGGATCATCACTGGTTATGAAATATACTGGAAGGATGCCGACATTATCTTCTCCACCACAGACCTCGCGAGCAGGCACTCCGAGCTTTCGTGGTTTCAACTCTTTTAAGCACAGAGGACTAGGCCCAAGGCCACAAATATCATCCCCATCCCGCTTCCTTCAACAACAGGGTGGCATGGAGGCTTTGTTTCAGGGAGCTGCCAAAGGAGCCAAAGGAGTTTACGAAAGAGGCGAAAAGCTGGGTATCAACCAAGCCGTACGAGATGCTATGGGAGAGATCAAGCGAAATCTCAACGAGGCCAGATCTGCACCTAGATCTCCGCAACCCCCGGTCAACAATCAAGACTCAGCCCAGAGCCTGGTAGCATTGAAGAGGCGGAACCAGCAACTTGCCGCGATGCTTGATGAGACGGTCGATAACCTCAAAGCTATATCTGCCTCGAATCTAGACGACAAGGCTAAAAGCCTGGAGCTCATCGAGATTGCGGCGGCCAAGGTGCAGTTTGTCAAGATTTACTTGGACGATTCTTCTATGGAGGTCCCGGTGTTGCAATCTCCACCACCCGAGGACAGCCCACAAGAAGTGACTGTAGCTGAAACAACTATCGTTCAGCCTGAGCCTGTGTCAGTGGCATCTGCAGAGGTCGACATATCGGCTCTTCAGATATCCGAATCAAAGAAATCCTCTGAGAGCGAGTCAGCACAAACCCCTAGCTCTGATCGTATGGAAATAGTACCATGCGACGATGACAAATCTGCAAACTCATTGGCTCCGTCACGGCCAGCTCCCGTCCCTACTCGTTCAACACTGGCGCAATCCTCTTTCTCCTGGATGCTGGAGCCAGACGAGTCGGGGTCCTCAAAAGCGTCTCCAGCGTCCAGCAAGTCACCACCGCCCCAGCATAAGAAAAAGATGTCGAACAGCGCAAGTCGTGAGAAGAATGCCTTCCTATTCGGCGAAGTCACTGAGAGTCGAAACCCCTTGAACTCAGATGAGATATTTGGCTTGGAGCCTCTGAAGAAACTCAAGAGCACCGCAGATGAAGAGTAGATAAGAGAGTAGATTAGGCCTAGACGCATCCGCATAGGGCAAGGTCGCCCTTTAATATAATGGAATGGCATATTGACCTAATGAGAATATGCATTGGTACTTTTCGAACTCTTCAATGTGACATCCCACAATATCTTTGCCAGTGACCAAAAAATCCAGCTTGAACTTTAGATACCGAGAGCAAACAGCCACTGTTCAACAAGAAACCTGGTGTTCTGGGTGTGACTAGAGAACAGGTGACGGATCACTGCTGCTGATTGTGAGAAACAAGAACATTCTCAGGATGTCCCTGGACTTGCTGCTGCGATTATAAAACTCTCTTTTTATTCTCAACTCATCATCCTTTCCCTCTAAGCCCTGTTGTGTACTTAGCTCTGCAAGATAATTGCGAAGAGATACGACAACGGATTCCTTCATCGAACAAATCATACATAGCAGGGTCCTTTCGAAAGGAGACCGAGGTAGTTTCGTAGAAGTTGACATGGCTTCCATAACCTTCCAAGTGGAACTTGGATTTCTTCTTGCAGTTTGCCACAACCCTGCTGACGGAGTTGATATTGGGCATGGCGAGTACCCCAATCATCCATGCAGACCACTACCTTTCCCCCCTACCGAATATGCCAGCCTTCCAGAGAATGCAAAAGAGTATTGCTATCGATCTCGAGAGCATCTTCTTCGAGCACAATGGGCTATCGATCATTTAGAGATGGCGCTACATGCCAGTAATCTCACGACGGCAAACCCTCGGAGAGGCTTAAAGGTCAAGAATAAACTCGAGTCCTGGACAGTGGAATACGATGGAATGATCAACGAAGATCAATGCAAAGAGTATGAATGGGTCGGTATGAGGTTGAAATCTCCCCTTTTCCGACCTGAGACCTGTATTCCAGGAACAGACTCAAAGACAGTCATGGACATCATGACCAAGGGCTTCCTCGCTGTTCCCAATGCAGAGACACGCCTGGTGGTCAAAGTGTTTATACCGAAGCTTCTCGTCAGTCTGGACTCGATGAAGGCCATTGTGTCCATGCTTTGGCTGGTAGACCCGTTGTTGAGTGATATCCATCCTGTTCACTGTGGACCTAACTCACTCTATTCACTAGGGCTACAGTATACTAATCTTGCTAGGGACGATGCCATTGATCTCCAGGCTGAGATGCTGTCCGCAGTCCAGGTTGAGGATCCTTGGAACAATCGCCTCTCCTCTGACCGGAAGCCCCTGGAGCTTCTACCGCATCCAGGAGATCTGAGGGATACGAAGTATCGCCATAGGACCCGCGGAATTTTGGATGCTACATCCGTCCAGGATTTAATGTATCTAATGGATTTGGCAATTTATGGCGAGGCGGGACGCTGCCCCAATGCGAGCCCTGCTTATTGTTTCCTGGAGAACAAGACGACTGTTGTTATCGAATTCAGACAACACTGTGGAACACTCGATATGCTGGAGACATCTCTCTGGGCTATTTTATGCGTCAGACTCACTCAACACTGCCTCAACAAATCTGGTACCTTCTTCTGCGAATCATATCCCAATCTGAGGCATTGCTCTACGATTCACGACTTTCTTAAAGAGCAAGGCCTGGGGGAGTTGCCCAAATGTATTCAGCCACAACCAAAACATCTTAAAGTGTCAGATCTGAGATATTGGCATCCTATCGCAAGTGCTGCGCCCCCTAAGGAGCTCCGTGCGATTCCAATTTTGTCTTCGAGACAACCATTTGCATCGCATTTCCAAAAGTCTAGTCTCCCAACCGACAGAAGAGAAGACTTACAAAAATACGCAAGGAAAGAAAGCTACTATTTTGGTATCGAGCTCGAATTGTACATGCCAGTTTTGCTACCGCATGAAGGCCGGCCTGATCCTTATCCCAACGATGGCAGGGAACTCAGCCGTGCCGAGCGATTCCCCAACAGAGTTGAGTTAATGAAAGAAACCATCAGTTCTATAGGGCCGTTGACTCTGGTGTGGGATGAGCATTTCGACCACAAGTCCTGGGAGAGCAAGCTCCTCAGTCATGGGATGGTGCCTGTTGACGATATCGACCCTCAATATCAGACGTGGACCATTGGAACCGATGTATCGCTACGCCGAATGTCTGATTGGGGAGGGTACAAGCAGCTGAATGGTTTGGAGATCATCAGTCGCGTTCTCAGAGCTACGCCCCAGTGCTGGGAGGAGGTACTGAATATGGTCTCCATCCTGCGAAACAACTTCAGGTTGACAGTAGGCAAATCATGTGGCTTCCACATCCATGTTAGCAAAGGCACTGGGCCCATGCTGTTACACCTCGTGCGTAAGGTTTCTGTCCTCATGTATTTAGCAGAGAACATTGTTTACCGCCTTTGTTGTCCTGGAAGAAGGAAGTCAAGATACGCACCGAGTCTAGCATCATTACTTGAACCTCTATGTACCGATCAGTGGTCGGAAATGGATGTTCCAGCTGACTTTGAACAGTACATTCCCATCCACAAAGTCGTCGACCGCCGTACCTTGGGGATTCTGAAGAAGCTCTGGACGACCGAAACTCTGCAACTGCTCAAGTTGCTTATAAATCCCAGCATGGGCTCAAAGTCTTGCTTAGGTTTTTCCAAGTGCCACTCCTTTGATGAGTTTGGTGAAGGCTCTGAAGATGAGTGTAAAGGGACCGTTGAGTTTCGCTACCTCGAAGGCACTCTGGATCCTGAGCTGATTCTTCGGTGGAGTCAGTTAATGGTTTCTCTATTCCAGTTTGCTGATCTAGCTTCACCACAGGCATGGCAAAATTTTGTACCTGCAGTACTGCAGTGTCCAGCATTGGGTAGGATGGATCCGAACGTGCTGAGAGTCTTCTTGTTATTCTTAGGAAAGGGCGATGATTATGACTTTTGGAACAACCGGATGCAAATGATGACGAATTTGCCTCTCGATGCGCAACAACTGGCTCGCAGGCCAGTTGATAACAATGAGATTCTGCCTCCCCTCGATGATGAGTACATTGATACATTACGAGAAGAGCTGTGTACTAGAGAGATGAAATTGCCTTGCACGATCCAGAAAGCGGCGACCCTCAACGAATCTTCAACCGATCCAGACGATCTTGCAAACCTCCTTTCCGAAAAGGCTAGTTTTTTTAATGCTTGAATTGGGGAGGCTCTTGAGACTACTTCTGGACAGATGTTTTGACAGGCTGGAGAGCAAGATTGGGCCTGCAAATACACTAGAAGAAGGGGTAAGAATGGTATGAATACTTATTTGCTTCGTTTCCCTAGCCTCAGTCGTAGATGGGCGAAAAAAGAACTGTAAAGATGCGACAAGGACTGAGAGACAGAAAAAGGACATAAACCAGGCAGGGAGATTGGAGGGCTTGTTTGCAAATTTCTCATTTTTATTCCATGTGGCGTTTTATGTGATGTGAGGCAATGTTTTGTCGTTTTGAGACAGGCAGAGTACCTGCTAGACAGTTGAAGGGCAAAGAGAAAACTCACTCACTTGAAGAAAGATGTAGATGTGTGATCGACAGCTGGGGCGTGGCTCATCTTCTACTCAATGACAGTGCTTTGCTCAAACGTTTTGTAGTAGTATTAATACTGGGTATCATTTCCTCACAAATCCTATGCAGGAGACGTATGCTCTCTCTCGATAATATCCTCGCGCGCCAGTGGTCGAGTTCCATCGTTAAGAACCATCGCTTCTCGATGTTGCCGTCGTAGTCTTTGCTCTTCGGCTGAATGTTCTCTGGTTCGTGTCACTTGCTGTTCGACAAGCGGTAAGTTTCCCGCCTCCTCTTCGATCTCCATAATCAGGTCTGGGAGTTCACGAATTCTCCTTCTGGAATTCTCCTTGTCCATGAGCCCTGCCTTTTCCAGAGCCCTGAGGCCTCGTCTTGACTCCTTGATTCGATCGACAATCTCCACAATCCTATTTGTCTTGAGTGCCATATAATCCCTGAAGCTTCGGCGTCTTTCTTCCGGAGTATCGCCCCATTCCTGCTTCGCCAACCACTTCTCGACAAAGCGTGCCTTAACTAGCATGCTGGCACCGTACTTATTGGCGAGCTCCAGGATGAACATTAAGCAGAACCTCTCGGCCATGTCGCGAAGGTAATACTCATCCCAATGGCTATCAGTGAGACTCGGTCGCTCGGTGTCGTCCAGGCTCAGCTCCAGAGAACGGACGAGAGCTGAGTAGGCTTTGGGATTGTTCAACTTTGAAAGTCCGTCCAGCCCTGAAGTGTCAGTTGTATCTCATGATTTAATCTGCAAAACTCACCAATAGTCTGTCCAGTGAGCAGGGCTAAAGCCCGAAGACACCGCATCCTCTCATCGTAATCTGGTCGAGTGATGCCGAATAACAGTATGTGAGTTGTCTCGGAATCGTTCACGGCCCGATCACAAAGGATCTTAATCGCGACTTCTCGTATAGAATAATTCGGGTGATCCAATAGCTTCTCAAGCGTTTCGAGTTCCAACGAGTCTTCCGTATCTTGAGTGATGTATTGTGTCTTTGGCTGTGGTGGCGGAATTTCGTTGTCGTCTCTTATGATGGTGAGGGCAGTGAAGACAGTACTCACTACACTAAAGGTGGCAAAGCCTAAGGTGACAAGAACAACCCTCTCATCACGAGCAAAGCTTAGGAGGCTATCAGCCCATCCCATCTTGGTTGAGTCTATTGATTGAGCTCATGCTTCACTCAAGTATTGGTAAATGAGTTCTTCATGGCTGTCCAAGTCATCCTGAGGGAAAGGATTCTGCCATAGCTCACCGCCGTATCATGTTCAAATAAGGTTAGACTACCTACGCGTAGCTTCGCATGGAGGCCCACATGGAGCTTGATAACGATAAGACTTTTTTTCCATCGCAAAAAAACTGAAAGTTGCTGCTACCAGTGCAGCTTTCGCATCAGCAGCATTATCAGTCGCAATGGCCGGCTCCCAGCTCAAACGCCTCAAGGCGTCCCTCAAAGAGCAAGGAATTGTCGGCCCTCAGCAATCGAAGAAGCAAAAACGACGCAATGCTCAGGATGAACGCTCTCGAAATGACAAACGACTTCAGCGCGGAGTGGTCTTGGAGGGGATTCGCGAGCAATTCAATCCTTTCGATCTTAAGCATGCCAAGGGCCCAAAATTCGAAGTTACGAGTAACCGGCCTATGTTGACTGCTGGCAGTATCAAGGGTCGTCCCGGTCAGGCAAAAGCAGCCAGCGAGGAGAGGGTAAGTTCCAACATTCTGTTCGCGAGGCGCCATCAGGGTAGTGGAGGTGACACAATCTGCTCACATCACTATTGAAATCCAAGCCGACCTCGATATAATCATAAACCAGGTTTTCATGAAGAATCAACTAACTTCTATAAAGCGCCGGCAAACCCTTCTGGTCGAGATGCAACGCCGCAACAAGGTTGGTGGAATTCTCGATCGTCGATTCGGTGAAAACGATCCCACAATGGCCCCCGAAGATAAGATGCTTGAGCGATTTGCCCGAGAGAAGCAGAGAAGTCACAAGAAGAACTCAATGTTTGACTTGGAAGACGACGATGCTTCAGAAGGTTTGACCCACATGGGCAAGTCTCTTTCCTTTGACGATATGGACGATTTCAAAGAAGATGATCTCGAGGAGGACTACGAAAGTGATGGCTCGGTGCGTGAACAGCAGAGATTGAAGCGTATTCGTGCAATAGCAGCCCAAGGTAGTGATGGCGAGGACGATGAACCGGAACGAAAAAAGACGAAGAAGGAGGTGATGGAGGAGGTCATCGCCAAGTCCAAACACTACAAGTACGAACGACAAGCTGCAAAGGAGGAGGATGAAGAGCTCCGAGAGAAACTTGACAAGGAGTTGCAAAACATTCAGTACATGTTGCACCACAGCCGGCCAGGCGCCAAGCCTCAGAACGAGGGGGCTGCAAAACCCACCATCGCTGGAGTCGACCGAGACGCTTTCGAGAAGAACTTTGATCTTCAAGTAAAGAAATTGGCTCAGGACAAGAGGGCACAGCCTGCCGACCGCACCAAGACTGAGGACGAGAAGGCTGAAGAAGAGTCTACAAGACTCAAGGAGCTCGAAGACAAGCGCCAGAAGCGCATGAGGGGAGAGTCAGTCAGTGACAGCGAGGATGAAGAAGTCGACAACAAAGGCAAGAAGCCTGATCTTGATGCTATGGACCTGGACGATGAGGAAGACTTTGGCTTGGGCAGCGGTATCCGAGCTCGTCCTACTGCTACTGAGCTTGGCTTTGACGATGAGGATGATTTCGTGATCGACGATGATCTCGTGGCTAGCGGCTCGGACCTGGAACTCGACAGTGAGGGTGAATCAGACATGGAGGATGTGTCTGATGAGGAAGCTGAGGAAGAGGAGGATGACTTTACAAAAGGCTTGCTTAATGAGGAAGAGAGCCGAAATCCTGTTTTCGATGCCGACTCGACTACAAAAGCCCCGGCGATTCAGAAGGGCGACGAGCAAGGCCTCCCCTACACCTTTGAATGCCCTCAGTCTTGCGACGAATTGCGAGTCATTCTGGCACCATACCCAGCCAAGACCTTCCCTACAATTGTCCAGAGGATTCGTGCCCTCTATCATCCCAAGCTCAGCAGTATGAACAAGGAGAAGCTTGGCAACTTTGCAAGTGCTTTAGTTGACTACATCAGTCTGCCCTGGGACCCTGCCACTTCTGCCCCTTTTACGGTGCTCGAAAGCATTGTCCGACACATCCACTCTCTGGCAAAGATGTTCCCTATCGAGATTAGTAAGCAGTTCCGCAAGAATCTTGAGGAGATAGGAGAGTCTCGACCGTTGGCACTAGGAACCGGAGACTTGGTTTTGCTTTCTGCCGTTGGAACCATCTTCCCTACTTCCGATCACTTCCACCAAGTCGTCACTCCTGCTGTGCTGACCATCACTCGATACCTTGGCCAAAGAGTACCACAAAACCTGGCACATTATGCTATTGGGACATATCTCTGTATTCTTGCTGTCAGCTACCAGAAACTTGCTAAGCGCTACGTGCCCGAAGTTGTTAACTTCTCTCTGAATACGCTCTTGGCCCTGGCCCCTGTTGCCACTTCCAAGAAGGTCGGGGATTTTCCTCTTCACATCGCTCCTGAGGGCATCCGCATAGGAGCTGCGACTAAATCAGAGTCACGGAGACTCAACTTCTCAGACTGCATCGAGCAAGAGGCCAAAAAGACAGAAACGATAGCCCGCAAGGTCGCTATTCTCGATACCACAGCACAGGTTATAGAAGCTGCAGCAGATACGTGGACTGGGAAGAGTGCATTCCTCGAGACCTTTCGACAGGCTGCGAGCGTACTCAAACACCTCGGCAGCAAAACCTGCAGGTCACAATTACCTACTACTCTCAATGAAAGAATTGAGAAGTTGCAACTCAAATTCGACCGCATGCTTAAGGTTGCGCAACTATCGCGCCGCAATGTTGAGCTGCATCATCATCGGCCCCTGGCAATCAAAACCTACGTACCCAAGTTCGAGGAGACATTCGATCCTGATAAGCACTACGACCCCGACCGAGAGCGAGCAGAGTTGGCCAAGCTCAAGAAGGAGCACAAGAAGGAACGCAAGGGTGCCCTTCGGGAGCTGCGCAAGGACGCCAACTTCATGGCGCGCGAGAAGTTACGGATCAAGAAGGCAAAGGACGAGGCGTACGAGAAGAAGTACAAGCGCCTTGTTGCCGAGATTCAAAGCGAGGAGGGTCGCGAGGCGAATGCATACGAGCGAGAGAAGTCTGCGAGGAAGAGGGCCAAGAACAGGTAAATGGATTCAATGGCGTAGGTACAGGCTCAGGATACCAATATATGTTTTCGTATGTCCATTTAATGTGTGCTGTTAGAAAGCGTGTAAACAAATCATTTGTAGAGAGTCCTCAGGCTCTGAAGGGGGACTACTTCAAAATGGGTCAGACTTCACAATACGACAAAGGTCGTACCAGCATGGACACTAAGTAAACCGATCAATGGATGACCCGAGAAGTCAATATCTATTGTTTTTGATAGTATCTAAACCTGACGGATACTTTCCAGCTCCAGGTAGCGGTAGCAGGGTAGATAGAGATCAACAATTAGAGACGCCTACCTGAAATGGATGGCTTGTGGGGGACCTCTACCCTTGATAACAAAAACAATTCATTTAGAAGCCTGTTTAACACATATTGGAGTTCCCCAAAACTTTTTACGAATTCTATGACATAGAGGTCTGAAGTTTTGCTCTCTTGGACGCCTTTGAGCACTAATAAATTAGTGGAGCCAACTGTTTTATCCTTGGAACTGCTTTCATTATCAACATCAAATCTTGCAGTATCATCCATCATACTACTAGCCCGCTACCAACTGTAAAGCGAACTTTCCACAAATACACAAACAAAAAGTATGGGCACTGAACACAATAATGGCGCAGGGGCACAAGATGAAGAAGAGGACGATTACATGAACATGTCCTTTGACGACCCAACACCTGTAAAAGAGACATCCATACAGCGTACACAGCGATTGAAGCGTGAATCACGAGCACGTGGTGTCATCAAGTCGAAAGAGCAAATCGCAGAGGAAGAAGAGGCCGCACGTGAAAAGGCTCTTTCAACCTCACTGCTTGAAGATGCCAAGGCCAAAAAGAGCAAAGGACTCGCCATGATGGCCAAGATGGGGTTCACAGGCGGTGGGCTAGGAAAGAAGACAGAAGATGGGGCTGCTCCTGGACGGATCGAGCCTATCAAGGTCAGCGTGAAGGACGATCGTGGAGGTATTGGGTTGGATAATGAAAAGAAACGAAAAATCAGGGAAGCGGCTGAGGAGAGGGACATCAAGGCCGTTAAAATGGACACAGACGAGTATCGCGAACGTGTGAGAAAAGAGCGGGAGGATGCAAGGCTTGAGAAGCAGTTCTTTGCAGCCCAGCGCACGGCAGAGAGGATGGACGATGAAAAGACAGAAGTTTATGGCCCTGGTGCTTCACTGCCAGATTCTAAAGATGAAAAGGAAAAGTCAAGACCGATATCATCCCGACCTCTCAAGTCAATACCGATTATCTATCGTGGTCTAGTCAGACACAGAGAAGAAGTGGAACGCGACCGACGTATGCGCTACGATCTTGAGCAATCACTATCGCGACTACCAACATACGAAGACGACCAGGAAGATGCAGACGACAAGAGGGCACTGGGGAAGGGACGCACAGTGTATGCTACCGCTGAAGATCTCGACGAAGAAGACGAGGAGCTGGACCAGTTCAATGATCTAGACATTGGAGAGCGTTTGAAGAGCGTGTTGGAGTATCTGAGGGAGAAGCACCATTATTGTTTCTGGTGCAAAATGGTCTATCCTGATCCTGAGATGGAGGGTTGTCCAGGTTTGACCGAGGAGGATCATGATTAGCTGTGGCAATGCCGTGTCATGACCATTTTATGAGAAATAGATAGACACCTCGTGTCGTTTGAACCGATATTGCCACAACAGGAAACCTTGAAGACATAACTTTTTCTTATTATTATTTTTTAGTATAAAGGCTGTTTTTGCCTGGATATAAGACGTGCCACTTGCTTCAAGGCAATCTTTATTGTCTTCCTCGTTGCATTTTGCGACCATGTTAGATTCAGGTTGCATAACTGGCCTGGACTCGGCGAGTTGTCACCACAGAAACGCCTCAACAGAATTTCTCGATTCTTATCTCACTCAATCGCTGCTTCTCAACCATTGCCATGGCGCCTCAACAGATAAGCAGATAATGAGTAGATAGTTGGTGGGTCATGATAGGAGGATGTGAATACAAAGCTACTGATTCATCCTTAGACAAGCTCATAAGGTTCCTGTAGTTGCACGAGATATTGTCAATGGATTACTTATGGTCGTAAGCTTAAGGTAAAGCTGCTCAGCACAAGGCAAGAAACCTTCGGAATTGGTACTATGTTCCAACAACTATTCCACAAGTCCATAAAATTCATGGAATATACCTATCTTGAACGCTTTGCGTTCTTTCATCACTCGTCAAGTTCACTGCCTGAACTATCTCCCTTTCCATCTCAACCTACCAACCCAGTGAGCCCATCTTTGAACCTCCTCGTCGTCCAATAACAGCTCAACGGTGTAGTAGTCTCGTGCCAGCTCCTCGTGCGTTTTGAAGTGATGAACAAAGCGATGGCAGGCACCACACAGCCACGCCACATTCTGCAGATCTTCTTTACGGTGCCATCCTCGCTTAACAGCTTTTTCATGCACGAACCGTGGGATGAGGTGATGGTAAGACAGAGGAACCCAGGACCGGGCACATAGCTCGCACGCGTCAGCCCGAGTTGAACGTGTAGCGGGAGGTGGCTCGATGAGAGGAGTTATGTAAGAGGTGAGAATGGGAAGTAGGAATGACTCTGGGGAGGACGGAAGATGTGATGCAACATAGGGATCGGCAGAGATAAGGTTGTAAGTTGTGAGGGTCTCGATAACAGATGGTGGCAGGTTTAACAACAAAAGGCTGTCTTTTGTGAGTGGGAGAGAGTACTGCTCCTGCAACGCTTCGTCCTCTCGCCATGCCCTATACTCGAGGTCCTGCAACTCCTCTGGAAGATTGTCAAAGATCTCAGCCGCGAGATAGTCGACAAATTCAGCAAGTTCCTCGGCATCTTTCTCCGGGTCCGGAGCCGGGGCTGGGGTCGGGGTGGATGCAACGAGCGGAGCACCGGTGTTCTTACCACGCCGACGGCGCTTGGGCGGGTCCGGGGCCGAAGAGGCGGGCTGTAGGAGAGTGGTGGACAAACAGTCCCGAAAGAGGGCGTAGTTTTCAGGGTTGTTGTTGATGGCCGGCATTGTAGTTTGGGCGTGGTATTAAATGTAAGGTAGTTTGGTGCCACAGCCGATACAGAGAATAGGTAGTTAGGTAGGTAGTTAGTTCCGTGACGTAATTGATTTCCATCACAATCTTTTACTGTGGGAGATCACATATTTACATATTAATCCTTCCTGCTGTTCACTAGCTACTGGAATTTTGCGGAATAGTTTGGAAGCTGAAGGAGCTGTCTGAATATTGAGAGCTGTAGGCTTTCCTGATAGTATTGTGCCTAGTGAGCCACCGCCGGTTGAGTCATTCGGTGGAAGTGGCCAGCTCTTCACCCTGTAGTGCTTCGTAGAAACCATGTCGCGCCCTGTATCCTGAACACAACGAAGCGATGAGCTGGCGTTGCTGCATAGACATTATTGCAGTCATGACGCCGGGCGGTCTTATGCTGTCTGAACGGTTCCATCAGTGGACACACCACCGCGGCGAATTCAAGTCCGAGCCGAGCCAAGCGACTGGCCGGTCAAAACTCTGAGCCACTGGGTGAAACGGTGAAGAGCGAGGCTTTGTTTGGTGTCTCGAGTACAATAGTACACGTGGTCAAGCTTTGTTGTAAATGCATTGTTGATCGTCGACAAATGTATCAGCTGAAGACCCTGACTTGCAAAATGAAGGGCAAGCAACGCAGCATGCAGCGAACAAGCTTAAACTAAAACATCAAGTGAAGTAACGTTTGCGTTTCACTGATCTACGAGATTTTCAAACAACCTAGAAACATTCTTTCCATGATCGTGTATCAAAGAGCCTAATAATAGAGGGCAAGATGTTAAACGACCTGTGCAAGAGCCTGGGCATGGCTAAGCAAAAATAGTATCAAATAACCAGTAATGAAGTATAACCCGGTATACCAGCATATTTATTGTTCATCTATCCATAGTATCAAAACGTTGGAAACGCATAGAGATTACACTTTATTTATAATTCCCGCCTCTATTGTATTCATGGTTGAAACGGCCATGGACAATAGACCCGTTTCTTGAGCATAACAGAAAAGTACCCAGGCCTAGCCAGACAGCCAGGGAAGCCAGGGCAAAGTCAAACATAGGTAGTGGGCACTTATCAATGAAGACCCAGTTATCAGAAAATCGGCCCGCGGAGTCAGGATATTCTAGAAAGGAGAAAGAAAAGTCACGGCACTCGTATGTCATCATCCACGACAACAAACCAAGAATACGTCTGAGCGGAGTTATTAGGGCATGGATGTCAGGAGATGCGAGGAGATGTCACAAACAGCTTCAGGGCTCAGCAACTCTGTAAAGGGCTAGTGAGTGAGAATGTGACACCCTGATACAGTAGGTTATGCAGCCAATTCCAGTAATCAAAGGGCTAACATGGCTGGCTATTGCTTCAGCTCATATGAGAAAGGGCTGAATGAGAGTTGAGGCTCTGCGGCAGACGTAACATCCAGATCAAATATCAACATGCGATCTACACGAGATCTAATTTGCAATCTGAGTAACACCGAAAAGTATAGATTTCATCACCTGTTTCTTGCTCGCTACCCGGAAAAGGGCCGCCGTTGTCAGGAGACTTGTGGTGAGGGCATCCAGGGTTGTGTTTGATAGCACAGATTGTCCAACCAATGACGATTCCATGAAACCGTACGTGACGAGAGACGCAGCATGACATAACGGAGCGTTGCATCCGAGAGATGGAGAGAAAGACAGGGACAGAGGCAACGACAGATGAGATTGATATGGAAACGGCATAACGTGAGAGGGGGACGGAACCCGAACTGTTGAATTCGACCGAAGACTAAGCCGCAAGTCATGTTCGGTAGAGTCGGGAACACGTACGTACGTACATACATACACGCATGCATGCATGCATTGCATCTACACTGTTTATCAAATAAGGCGGTTACACAAGTGAATGAGAGAATCTGGGGGCCGCGTAGCTTCACCAGACTCTCAATTCTAGGCTCAATGAGGAGTCCAGGCTAAGGCAAGTCGCTGCAGAGGCTGATATGGAACTGCTTTACCCGCTCCGCTCACCTCCCTCCCCGCAAAGCACTGATGGAGGGCACAGAGTAGAAAAGTGAGTGGGGGTTTCCATGGAAAGCTCTGATGGTTGTCGAAAAAAACGATATTTTCTGGCCTGAAAAGTTGGAAGCGCGTAAGCCGCGGGAAGGACGGGAGACGATCCCATAATGGAGGGACAGAAGAGGGAGTCAGCCAAGAAGGGATCAGAGGGAGTAAAAGGCCCGAGTGACGAGAAAAGAATGCCTCCCAAGTTGGACCTGAGACAGGATAGGCCAAGCTCGATTGATTTGATATCAACAAACTTGGAACAGCTCGAGTATGGGAATCTTTGGATGTACAGTATGATGACACGTAGGGCAAGGTACAGCATCTTTGTTGAACCCTCTCATCTCAACTGACATCACATACAAGAGATGGGCAGACAGCTTTTGTTTGCCATGTGAAAGTTGCACTCTCAACAAGTTTCACGGGCCAAAAATACACAAAACACAAATCGAAGTTAGACATGAATAAAAAAAATACACTACCAACAGATACTGTACCTAAGCTTGTGCTTGTGCTTGTGCTGCCGCTAATCTTCAGGCGGCGACATGGGAAGTCCGATGCGCTGTCTCCACTGGCCATATCACTACAACAGCCAGCCACTGTCAAGACCAAGCTCAGTTGGGAATTACCCGATGCGTGGTCCCAGAGGCTCCTCTCGTGGGGGCCTGGAGCCCTGTCAATCGACCACCTTGCTATCATGAGTGACTTTATTGGGTAATCAACTACCTTGTCTTGAGGTAAGGCAAGGCAAGGCAAGGTAAGGCATCCAGGGACTAGGGTCTCGCTAAGGGTTCTCATCCACTTTGCTCTGCTGGGGCTGCTTCTCACCTCAGGTCACTTACACACCACAGGTCAGGAAACGGGGCCAACGGAGATGGGATGGCGTCTCTGGAAGGGGGACGGGAGGGGGGAGTCGGCGCTTCTTTTGTTTTAACTCTCTCTAGGTAGTCGAATGGATCTTTGCCCTTCATTGAAATAGTCTGGCATGTCCTTCCAGAAGCTGAGTCCTTCAATATTTGATCCATCATCTTTCTCCTTACCTTACCTACTACAACTATACACCACAGCCTACCTCGTCAACAACACCAACTCATATATCTACACAGCAGCTTCCATACACCTACTATATACTGTCGACGCAAGGCCAGACCAGCAACATGCATCCTTCCAAGTTGCTCACAAACCAGCCAAGCAAGGCCATCTACATTGATAGCATTGCCACACTCTCCGACCCTCTCTCCTCCATGTCTTCCACCTTCTCTCTTGTCTCTCTCCTCACCATGGCCTATCACATCCGAACACCGCTGCCCTCGAACCAGGAACGCCTTCTCACTCTCTTGAACACCATGTCGCCAGCCTTAAGAACAGAGACAGAATCCAGATACTCCCGCGAGGAGATCCTGAACTCCTTTGTCCACTTTCTCAGCCCCGTCCTCAACGGCATGGCAGGCATGCTTGAGCTTCTCACAAATGTCGACGCCTTCTCACGTCCAGAAGATTTCCGTCAATTCTGGAGCCTTGAAAGGAGCAATTTGATCAGAGACTTTGTGGAGAGTGGGGGACCGTTGCGGGGGATGCAGGGCTACGACGTCCCCTTTCTCGAGACCTTTGTGAAGGACCCCTCTTGCAGAATTGCTCTTGGTAGCAATAATGGCATGCTTTTGTTAGTCCCAGGAGACGCCGAGGTCGGCGATGATGTTTGGTGGGACGAAGACGAGCAGCGTCTCAGCGTCTCCAGGAAAGGCGCTGAAGACATCAACACCAATGCTGAAGCCTATCTTGACAATGGCTCCAGGATAACCATTATGGCTATTTCCTCTGCCACTTAAGGTTTGGCGATTTCGCACCTCATGACGACTTGACGATACATTTTGACGCTACTGATACGTACTCTTGGGATTTTTTTTTTAATTATTTGGTAGTTTTTTTTTTTTTTTTTTTTTTGGGAGAGGAGATTTGATATCCACAGCGGGATTTTTCACACATTTTTTTGGTTGTTTTGGAATTTGTAGGCAGCTAACTGCGCTTACTGGAGTACTATGGCGGCGTATGAGCGATGACAAACCTACCTTACCTCCCCAAGTGAAAATAGAGGTAGCATGCATAGAGCAGATCCATCGAGTTTATCTTTGATATGACAGTTGGAAATTTATCAAACTTTTATCATAAATGGCATGTGCAAGCGCATCCCACGTGCTTAAGCCACAGTTCTATGCCCACCTCAGTTAGTGTACCAGCCACACACTTCATACCTCCTCAGGTAGCCCACTTTTCTTGATGGCTGTCTTGCAGCTTGCAGATCTAGCTAGCCTACTAGCTCTCCCATCTCAGCTGCGTCATCTTGGCTGCCCTGCATCTTTTTTCAACTGCCTGTACCTTACCACAATGGCGTCGGACGAAGAGCCAGGAAGTAGGCCTAGCCGGAGGCGCCACGAGGACGAGGACAAAGAAATCAGAGACGATCACCGATCGAAATATTCAGAACGTGACTCCGGACGCCGAGAACGTCGTCGATCACGCGACCGACGCGAACGAAGACGGTCCCGGACACCAGAATCTTCACGGCGGAGGTCACGAAGCCGAGACCGTCAACGAGACACAAACCGTGAACATAGACGTCGAAGATCACGAGACGATAAGAGTTCAAGGCGAAGACGTGACGGTGATGACGGGGGGGATGACAGACGGGTTACAAAGCGAAGCCCCTTGAGGCGCACTGGCCCTTTGCCATCTCAGGCAGACTCTTTCGCCGTTACCACCGGCGAGGCTCCTGAGAAACCCAAGGAAAAGCCCAACTTCGGATCCACAGGCGTCTTGGCGGCGGCCTCGAATTCAGTGGCACAGGCGGACGGCACGGCAATTACACTCAAGTATCACGAGCCCTCCGAGGCGCGTAAGCCGTCGCCACGCGATGTATGGAAGTTGTTCGTTTTCAAAGGCCAGGATATTGTCGACACGATAGAGCTCAGCACGAGGAGCTGCTGGCTCATCGGGCGAGAAATGTCAGTTGTGGACTTGCCCGCGGAGCATCCCAGCATCAGCAAGCAGCACGCCGTGATTCAATTTCGCTATGTTGAGAAGAGGAACGAGTTTGGCGACAAAATTGGCAAAGTCAAGCCGTACCTCATCGATCTGGAGAGTGCCAATGGAACGGTTTTGAATGATAGCAAGATCCCAGATAGCAGATATTTGGAGCTCAGGGATAAGGATATGATCCAATTCGGACACAGCACGAGAGAGTATGTGATAATGCTTGCTCCACGAGATTGATCTCTACGAAAATGGAACGATGCACATTTGAGCATGTGGTGACCAGTCTCACTGGAGGTCCAAGGTTTAACCCCAAGATGGAATCATACGGCAAGTACATTCATGTCTGCCACAAATAAGAAACTCGGACCATATTCACACCAGCATTGAATGCAAGTGGGAAAAGAAACATGGTTCGATATGGCCATTCAAGGGTACACATACGAAGTCTAGAGCCAGGCCAACAGGCGTTCGGGGGCGATGTTCCCGTGGAGGAGAGGTCGATTCTTCTAACTTACTGAAAATGAGGCCACGGATCATGGAGGCTCTCGGGTGCCTCCCGAGCTTTCATTCAAGGTATCAAGGGGCTGAGCGATGACTCAACTGCGCAATGGCCTGGAAACCTCGTTGAGATTGGATGACTCTTGCGGCTGAAAGCAACTTGCTGGGGCCTGGATTCATATCGACTAGATCAATGAGCATTAGGCCTGAATCCGCCACATAAGGGTGGTTGGCCAAAAAACTAGGCTCTGAGCCAAAGGTCAGCCTGCTGCGAGTCTGGATGGGATTTTCCTCCGATCTGTATTCACAAATTGGGATTGCAGATCCTTGCATCGGCGCAAGGAGAATAACAGTTAGGATTTCAACTCAGATAGACTTCATGGAAGGCAAGAAAGGCGTTGGTTCTATATTTGTGTGTTATTCTAGAGCAGTGCTATTCCCATTGCTACTATGTATCATTTGGCGCTTTTTGTTTCTTATATTCCCTTGACATTGACAGAGTTAAACACCTGCGCGAACCAACTCGCCAAAGATAAATGACAAGCTGTGACGGCACTGCTATTAAACTTAAGATGAAGTTTAAGATGCTCTTGATAAGCTCATTTATACAAATACGTTGTAAGCAAATAGGGCCAGTATCTTCGATTTCTCCAGGTGCAGGACGAACCAGTTAATTATTGCGAATATGCCAACTTAGCCGATGGTTGAAACGAATTGTTCTACAATATAGTAGCAAGTGAACTCCAAGTTCGAATAACTAAATATGGTTTCTTATTACTAGTGCTGGTGTTTGCCGAGTCTGGCTTATTGCCTCCTGTCTGGTCACCCCTATATGGGCAAACAGCATTCAATCAGACTTATCCAAGCTAGGTATATAACACAAACCTGTGTAGATGAAACCCTACTAGAACCTAGCCTCATGATCTTCCAGTCACATCCTATGAAGATGCCTATCTTCTCTTATAACTCCATATAACTGCCAGATAACATAACTGGCAAAAAAGACATACATACAACAGCAGGTATTCGCTGGTCGTCACCGACCCAACTACTAATCCGCCCCTTATCAGCTTATCTATGGGGGAGCGGACGGGACCCCGAGTTCTCTGATAGGTATGGTCGTATGTGCTTAAGTGAGGGCATCGCCAGATCTATATGGCAATCAATATCATCCAGATTGTTTCACAGGGATAAACGGCATGTCCCTTCTGATATCACGACATGTGAAGAGCTTCTAACGAGGAAAAAAGCAAATAAATTCCAAGGGTATGCCTAAGTTACAGTAAAAGGTGGGCAGCTCTGTAGTCTTTACCAGCCACCATGGCCTGAAGCTCAAGACGGGAGGGTTTGAGTGTCTAGTCATATGCTGTTCGCAAGGACCATGTTACCTTTCAAGGCGGATATGAATCCTAAGAGCTTAGGATTCTAATAAACGATCGATAAAAAGTTTACTTGATTTATACAATATAAACATACTTAGTTCTAGAGCTACTCAATGCTTGAGGCATATCTCAATCTCGCAAAACCCATACTTTCCGTGGCTTGGATTCCTTTAACAATATCTATCCATGATGCTCACTACTCTGTACATCCATATTAACAGTATAGAACACGCCAGCACCCCTACCAATTGTATAGCGGCCCCCGGAAATGCCCCTACAAAAAAGGTCTTAGCTGAAACCCATTCGGCCAACGTGATAAAAAAAGCCCGACAGGCACCTTTCAGCTGGGTGAGAACTCAGCCACTGCCCCTGACACGGCCACGGACACGGACACACACCATTTGACTCAGCTTTCAATATCTACTGCTACCTGGAGTTTGGTATGAGTCTTGTGATGGGATGGCCCCCAATAGTTGAAGATGGCGCGTCTCACTCAGCCCGGCGATAAATAGAATAACAGGGTTGCAACTCACAGCCTCGGTGAGAGGAAATGATTGCTCACACTCGTCACTTGTTAGGCAGCGCAATTGTCGACAGCCTCGTTCTGATTCGAGCGGCCATTTATACGCCGATCAGCCGCACATTTCTTGCAAGGTTGCTTGCTTGCTTGCTTGCTTGACTTAGCTCTGTTCAGGGATTCCCCAATGTTTGGAACGACACCACGACCATCGAGCTTCCCCATTTTCGACGACACATCATGGTGAGTCTCACTGCTCGAACCTGTCGAGTCTCATTTACAGCGTGCGGCAGTTGACTGACAGTGGCCGAAATAGGGGTCCGAGAACCGTTCAGTAGCCCGCTACGAGACAACAGCAGTATACACTCATCCAGAGGCCAAAGTTGACATTGTTCTTGTCCATGGGCTCAATGGATCGCCCGACAAGACATGGACGGCCAAGAATGGAACTTTCTGGCCTCTGGACCTACTACCAGTCTCACTCAGAGGCGCACAGGCTAACATCCTGGTCTACGGCTACAATGCAGACGTCTATTCCAAAAAGAACAATCAAACAGCCAGCGACAGCTTCATTCACCAGCATGCGCAGAATCTCATAACAAATCTGACCCTCCATCGCCAAAGCGAAGGCACATTCAAGAACCCCATCATTTGGGTATGCCATAGCTTGGGGGGTATCCTCGTCAAACGAGCTCTCCTCTACTCATCTGATGTTCGCGAACCTCACCTTGAGCATTTCCGATCCATTTTCGTTTCGACCTTCGGCCTGGTCTTCTTGGGAACACCCCATGTTGGCTCAAATGCAGCTACTTGGGGTCTCATTCTTCAAGCCATGTCCGATGCAGTCATACCCAAGAGGTTTTTCGACTCTGAGTCGGTGCTTTTGAAGACTCTTAAGAAAGACAACGAAACCTTGGCGAACATCAACAGTCACTTTTTGGACATATATCAGCGCTTTGAGATTCATATGGTTCGCGAGAATCAGAAAACCGATATCAAGGGCCACAAGTATGCCGCCCTTGCCTCCTCGGAAGCTTGGTCACCTAGCTAACTTTTTATTATAGAATTTTTATTGTTGATGCCAACTCAGCTGGACCTCAGTTGCCTGGTGTCACTTACTACGGGATAGAGGCATCGCACTCCAACATGTGCAAGTTCGATGGCACCAACTCCCCGGGCTTTCGTAACATTGCTATCACTATACAGCAGTGGATTCAAAGGGCCCCATCTGCTACCCAAGAACGATGGCTTGCCGAAGAAGACGAGAGACGAGCCCGTGCCATGACAAGAGCAAATGAGATTATGTCGCCTTACACAAGTCAGACTCAGACACCTGTGCTGAGTCAAGATATATCATCGTTCAGAGGGAAGAAGCCAGTCCTGGAAGGATCATCTTTGGCGCTCCTCAATAGAGATGAATCAATCTTTGTTCACCCAGAACGCTTCCGCCCCAACTCGCTCTTTAGAGGTCGACAGCAAGAGCTGGAGGATCTTCATGCCATGCTCATGGACCGGCAGCGCAGAGACCAAGGTACTTCTGCTGTTCTCATATGGTCAGTTCCCGGGGGAGGAAAGACGCATCTCGCCAGGGAATATGCTTTCAAGCATCGTCATGACTACTCGTGCGGCGTCTTCTGGGTACGCACAAAGACTCCTGAAGATCTCGAAGATGGATTCTTGAGGATTGCCAAGCATGCCATGTCTCGGGCAGAAATCGGTATACAGGACGAGACAACCCTCCAGAATCCGAGCAAGGTGATCCCTTTGGTTCGAAACTGGCTTGATCGATCGGAGAACTGGCTCCTCATACTAGATGGAGCTCTATGTGACACCCCGAATCTGAAGAATTGTATACCCGATGCGAGAAACTCAAGCCTGATCCTAACGTCTACCGACACATCCATCGCAGGAGACCATCACTTTGATAATCCCCAGAAACTCGAACTCGGACCACTGGCTGACAATGATGCGCGTACGTTGCTGCTTGAGGATATGGACAAGAAGAAACCCTGGACTCAGGACGATCTCGACCGCGCTCTGGAAGTAGTTCGGTTGGTTGAAGGCCTGCCACTAGCCATCCATACCGCAGCTGGTCAGATGAAAGCTACCAAAGAGCCACTGGCAAAGTACATTCGATCTTACAAGAAGCGGCCCCGTACCGGCGGGTTGGGGGCTTACAAAGCTGTGCGAGAAAAGCTCAAGGAACGAGGGGAGACAGCGGCGCTTAACCTCATGTATCTACTCGCATTCTGGGGAGGACGGGTGCCGGTCGAGATGCTGTCACTTGGTATGTTATCATGCCCTCATCACTCCCGGAACGAAGCTAACTTGATAGGCCTTAAAGCACTTGATAAGCGCACTCCTGTGCGTACCCATGACTCGATGGGTAAGCGGAGTCTCAACAAGACATTCACCGTTCTCATAGCGTTTGCTCTCATCGAGCGTGACGAAATAGAAGATGTCCCATCGGTGAGCACGCCCGGCGAAACGATCCCTAGTTCAAGACCAATGGAGCCTCTCGACGTGCTCAAGATCCACGGTATCGTGCAAAGCTTCTTTCTTGAGGCCTTAAAGAAAGACGGGCAGTACAACTTTTGGCTTGAACGTGCTGCCGCTGTTTTCCTCGAGTCTTTCGACCGGGGAGATAGCCGTGCCAAGAACAACAAGGAGATGGGCATTCCAGATGACTATCGAAGGTTCGCCACCCAGTGCCGAAGGATTTTGAAGCATCTTGAAGAGGTCGATAGGCCGAGTCTAGAACTCATGTCCGTTGAGCAAGCCTTGCAAGGCCGGTTCGAGGATATGCAGGTCAAGATTCGCACCTTGGCACGCTCAATGACCACAGACTCTGAAGGGAGATGGGTTCGGGGACCTTATGTGTCTGTATTTGAGAAAAGCAACAGTGCTTCTCTGTCAAGCTCATTTACCACTCCGGATGACGACAACATCGAGGAAGACAAGCAAGCCCCTTGGGACTTGCGCACTAGTTTCCCTTCTCTGGAAGCAGACAACGATGCCCCATACCCTTACGATAGTACAATGCCCGTACCGGTGTTCTATGAGGATGACGATACTCTTATGGGGAGCGTGGTCTCTCAGCAACGGCCCGCAGAAAGGCGTTCAAGTGGCAACAGCCCAAGGGTGTCTGAGCGTGACCTGAATGAGAGTTGGACTTTGATCAAGGAACCAAGTGTCCCTCGATCGAGGCCACTCTTTGAGCCTGCTGAGCGCGTCATAAGGCCGACAGTCAGAGGCCAGAGCGTGGGGGCTATTCCTCGACCAGACTCTCACCCTCGAGAGATAAATCGTGAGCGTGCTGAAGAAAACCCGTTCATGGGTTCAGGAGATGGCACGATCCCAACTATGGAGATTGCCAACGCAGACTGGCTCACCCATGATCGCATAACAGACCGCCCACGCGCAAGTCATTCGGATACATCTCTCGATGCAGATATTGACCACTGGGCACTGGGCCTGCCTATCACTAGTCACTCAGTGAGCAGCCTCAGACCTATATCTCATCATCAGCAACCAGCATCTAGTCATCGTCGTACTCTGTCTACTGGAGAGGTTTTGTCATCGTCGTTGCCAAATAGCCTTGCAAGCAGCACCCTTCGGCCGCCCTCGTCAGGACCTGAAAGTCAGTCTTCTCAGCCCATGTCACGAAACTCTTCCTCCAGATCAGATCAACCTGTCTCGGTTAACCCTGCTGTTCCCAGGTGGGCACGACGTGTACCATCGGCCACAGCCACAGAGCCCTCGCCACGACATATCACAAATAGTCCTGACAATACCTCTTCGGGGTATCAATCATGGCAGATGAGGCAATCAGGGCCCTGGAATGCTGAAGGGGCTTCTAGGAGGGAAATCACCTCGAGCCCTAGACCAGAGGTGGAGGCGGATGGCGCGGACATGGTGAGATCAGGTTCCGGAGGGATTCAGTTCCACGGTCGCATTATTGAATTTGGAAGATTACAGCCAGCAAATGCGCAACCAGTCTATCCATTAGAAATCAGCGAGTCGACTCACGCTCTGGAGAGCCAGGCTACCACCCGAAGAAGACGGAACACAAATAGCCAACCTCCTGGTTATCCCCGACCAGATACATCACGATAAGAGGTCGGGAGAATTTCATGGACAAAATGCCCTAGATGTAGCCAAATATGTACTATATGATGTATCAAAAATAAGAAGCAGATTTGAAAGACAGCGTTACGAGGATGTGTTTTTAACTAATAACAATATCATCATGACTGACCTTTGGGTATGTTGTTCATACAAGTATACTGGCTGCGGCACTTCTCAATGCTTCGACTCTTCTTTATCTCCTTTATCTGTTATGTTTTGTCCTCCCATGCTCATAGAGTTGCTGTTCTAGGCACACCGTTCTCGGAGACAAGCATTGGGGGTAATTCTACAGGACTCCGACCATTTCTGTAACTCCACAAACGGCTCACATCCTTGACACGGATTCCGTGATCATCACTAGTCTCCTTGATTGTGTTTGAGATCCCATGAACCTCAATTGGCGTTGAAGCATCGCCAGATCCAAATCCCTGCGTTCCAGCCCATGATATTTCGAAGGCTTCTCTCGCGTTGGCAGAGGCGCTGCCTTCTTCGCCGACCTTGATGGCCTCATTCATGAACTCATTGTCTTCATCAGCGCCCACATACCCTCCAGTCTCAGCATCCTTCTTCAAAGGGAACATGGCGTTTAGGTAATGCTGATTCATCTGGTGGCCACCGTGGCGGCCGTCTGCTCGAGAGAACAATCGCCCCTGAAACCGTGGGAGTTCTCGCGATTCCATCCTGTTTGTTGCAAAATGCAGTATGCCCCATATGGCAACAAAATCTGTACTATTGGCATAGTGCTCCACGTGCAAGATACACCTGTCTTTGGCAGCGGAAATAGATCGAGTCGACACACCAGAGGATTCCTTCCTAACCGGATTACGAGCCTTTAGGGCCAGGTCATCCTTAGCTTCGAGTGGGCTGCTAGAAGGAGAGTCGAAAGAGGACTCGGTAAGAACAGTGCTCATCGCAGATAGGGGCTTGAGACGAGCCAGCATCTGCGAAGACCGATGGCGATGGGGATTGTTGAAGTGATTGGCAGCGTTCCCAAAGGTATAGACCTCGAGTTTAGACATTAGATCTTGTGGCAGCTCCTGGAGCAACCAATCGAGAACCAGGCCCCCCTCGATTCCTCCTTGGGAGTGTAGCACGAAGATGACTTTGGACTTGCTTTCATCATAGAGGATGTCTTTGAGTAGTCTGAAACAAATTCTGACATCCCCAGTTGCGTAGCCAAAATTGCGCTGTATCAGACATTCAACGACATCAAATATTATTCCGCGAGTCTGGTTATGTATGCCAAGAATAGGCCGGCCAAAAGTCAGTGCAAGTCGGTTCAAGTTTGACTGCATCCAATGTTCTCTATGGATCTTGTCAGTGGGCAATACCATGTTTTAGCTCAAGAACGCCATACCCAACAGCAACGCCGTTCAAGAAAACCCATTGTTCGTGGGCGTGCTCAGGCCGAGCCTTGGCGTACTTTTCATCCGAGGTATAAGTTTCCTTGCTACCATTGAGAAGCTTACAGATGAGCCAGTTGGTAAACATGAAACCAGCGATACCTGTTGCGGCCATCCAGACTGGAAACACAATAGAGAATGGCAGGGCTATGATGAACCCCAGCTGCAGGAAGAAGAGAACCAGGTGGACGACAACGCAGAACACGTTCTGAGGGGATGGATAGAGCTCATCAAAAACCTTGCATTTGAAGGGATAGACGGGCCAGATGACCCATGGAAGTGCCCATACATAGACAAAGAAATAGTATACGTCCTTGGCGAGAAGCTTGAAGGGAAAGTCGGTATGAGAGTAGTCGATGACGGACTCTTCGCCGATCTGGGAGCGATAGTACTGAGTTGCACCCATAGTGGTGATGCTATGGATGGATGTATGTGAGGTTTTAGTAGGTATTCATTGAGAATCGAAATAGGGGGTAGTTGTTGGAAGTAGTAGGCACGTTGACGTTGGGAGACTCGAGGTGTTGGCCTGTCCTTTGTTCACCTAAGTAGGTAGATAGGTAGGTAGCTACCTTCTGTACCTCGGTATTTTAGTAGGCAGGCAGGCTCTTAGATATGAGCCCGAGTACTTAAGTACCTTAGGTATGGAAGCAAGACAACTGACGTTGTGAGCTACTGTCGCGTGACGAAAAGTAAAGAAGGACGAGCAGGTGCTTCACATGCAACAAGACTGCTGACGGTCTAGGAAGCAAAAGAACCCTAGCTACCTAGGTAGTGGTCTATATATTTACACAAGGATGTGTATGGAGGCGGACTGGCAACTAAAACGCTCAGCCTTGTTCCATGTCGACACCCTCATCCCCAGATTTGGCCCAGGCAACGACGAGTAAGAGGCCGAATTACCATGTCAGATGCCCCCGGTTGACGATGAAGAATTGGATGCGACGTCATCACACCAACTTGGCGCTGGGATCGCTGAGGCTTAGTGGGCTCGGCAGCCAGGGCGTGGCATGCTCACTGGAGCCAAGGCGGCAAGGCTTGGGCTGTGAGCGTTATAGTGTCAAGTCGTGAATATGGATTCTACCAAGTGTAGAAGAGAAGATTGAAATTTAAATTCTAGACGTCTACTGTTATTGTACAAGACAAGGCCGTTGAAGATGTGGCGGTCAATGGGATTGTTTCAGTCGGGTGCCTAGGTAGAGAGGTAAGGTAGTTACTCTACTAATACGATCCCAGTATCGTGGCCGGGGGTTCATTAACGGGACCTACCTTACTGTCTACTGCAAGTTTGTAGGGTAGCTGCACCATAACTTAGTACCTTGCCTATCTGAACTTCTAGTACTTACTGAAGCCAAGTCGCAGGATCATAAGTTTTGAACTTGCACTTTGAGGATATTAGTATTTACAGAAGGGATACTAATGCATCAAGACGATGTAGTAGGCTTATTTGAGGTGCAGTTGAATCACTAAATGAACTATAGGCAGACAGCAATGACAATGCCTTGTTGGACCAAAGCCCATTGCTGATTCTCTCAAAAATACGTTGTCTCAGTCTCATCCACAATTTGCACCTTGATGCACCCATTCTTAGGGTCTGCCGATAAAGACAAACCCTCCAGAGCCTGTTCCAGAGGGAAAACATGCGATACCAACTTCTTCGCATCTATCAAGCCCCCCTCAATACACGCAATACCCGCTGGCCAGGTGTCCTTGTATCTGTTGATGAATCGAAGTTGAATCTGTAAACTATCATCAGTGTCACATCTCGCCACCAACAGTCTTGATTACATACCTCGGCAAGAGACAAATGCATAAAAGGCAGATTGTTCATAATCGACCTGCCAACACCGACAACCATGAGAACACCTCCACGACGTACCATATACGCAGCGGAGCATACACTGCTTTCGATACCGGTACATTCAAACACAACCCTAGGCTGAACATACTCTGTTTCACCAAAGAGCTTCCTCACAGCCTTCCCATTCTGCTCGTTGCTCTTGCTAATGTCAACCTGATACGCAATAGCGGTGGGAACGAACTCCTTTGCAAAAGCCAGTCGTTTGGGTTCAACATCGGTGATGACCAGGGGATGGGCCCCAGAAGCTCGCGCGGCGGCGAGGGCAAGAAGACCAATAGGGCCAGCACCACAGATCACAGCAGGCGTTCCGAGTGTGATCGGGGCGGAGTTTATGCCGTGGAGGACGACACTCAGGGGCTCGAGAAGGGCGCCCTCGGCGAAGGAGACACTATCGGGAAGTCTGAAAGCCATTAGTTCCTCAATGCTTCCACCCTTTGGAATTCCACTTTGTCATACTTATGAAGCCATTTGGCAGGATGAACCTTGTATCGCTGCAGAGTTCCTGCATAAGGGTAGACCCCGGAGAACTGCACATCTTCACAGAGATTGTATCGGCCGTCTTTACACAGAAAGCAATGACCGCAAGGAACACCAGGCTCAACAGCCACACGGTCGCCTAGACATTCGTATAAGTAGCAATACTCCATTCTCTTCATTTTTTGCTTACCCGGTTGGAGATCTGCAACATCCTCACCAACACGAATCACAACACCAGCGGCCTCATGTCCAATGATGCAATCACCCTCAAATACAAGGGAACCTATACATCCTGTTTTCCAAAAATGAACATCAGAACTGTCCACATAATCAGCGACCAATCTTTTGCTACTGGCAACTCCATATCTCACCCGCAAATACCGGTGGCCTTGATGTGAACAAGAACCTCGCCGGACTTGGGTGCATACACAGGCGCGTCGACTCTTTTCAAGTTGTGATCTGCCGTGACCTGCAAGGATGGGTTCGGTAGGGGAGCCTTGAGAGTTTTCGTATCGCTAGAATAGCCGTTGAGCTTGACCTTGAGCTCATCAACAATCGGTGCTACATCATGGGTGAGGGGTTGTGAGGCTGCCAGCGAACACATGGTGATGGGACGAAGCGAGAAGAATAGTTTAAGGAGAAGAAAGATTCAGGGAGGACTGTGAAACGAAGAAGTAGTGACAAAGGTATCAGGTGAGAAAAGAAAGGCCATCGTTGTCTCATTCCACCCCGTTTTACTCGCATACAACATTGCCCGTGTAGCAGATGGTACTCTGCTCTACAGGACATTACAGGCTTCGAGGTTATCATCTCCCCACTTCTCCACCCAAAGGTTACCTAGTGGAGGGCTTAAAATTGCCTGTTCTGGACGTCGTCAACAACCATTCAAACCTCTATTCGCCATGGTACATAGATCGATTTTTATAATGCCCCATTTATGCATTTTCTGAAGCGCCCAAGGCGAGCCAAACCATAGGCTTCGTGGCTGTTAAGTATATGCCACCTGGGTACCTACCTAGGTAGTTATTGAAATCATGTACACAAAAATCCAACAATACACTATTCTCTAACGACATGTAGAACTGACTGCTGAAATCATGACCACTAGATATACCGTTCCTCAAGCCTAAAAGCACAAGTGCATAAAGGCGAAGCCTACTCAAACACTCGGCGTTCTCAATCTGGCTGCCACTCATGCATGAGTTGAGCTGATAATGAGTTCACGTTCCATCCTGTCAACGAACCAATGCGATCAATTCCACGCAGAATAGCATGCTGCTGGGGTTCATAGGTCATCCGCTTAGCAGCAAAATAAAAAGACGCCAGCAAGCTAAAGTCCCAGTTGGTCCGCGTGTCATTATTCAGGCTGATACCACAGATTCGCTGAGCATGCCATAGCGGTGATAGATAGATGTTTCGGCCATGCTCCTTCGGGAGGGTACGTGGCCGATTCAGTAGAAGCAACAGCATCGATGTATGGTACAGCTGGTTCGCCAAGACTGCTGCCCCATTGGTAAAGAGCACCAGAGGGAAGAGTTGTTCGCCGTCTTCAGTCTCGAGCATGGGTTTGAAGTCCGGGGGGCGGGTTGAGTACCACTTATGAAGAGCTTCAGAAAGTCCTTTCCATTTGTGGGCGGCTGGAAGGCGGATCGTGTCAGGATCAGTCTGAATATCACCCCCGAAGCAATAATTGAGGACCTCGCCACACAAAAGAACAGGCTCTCGCCCGCATCTGTGTGGTTCTCTACTCAGAATGCCCATAGGTGAAGAAACTTCGCGAGAGACGATGGAGGGTATAGGGACTGAAGAGCCGTTCATGAGACCGACAGAAACACCTGAACTAGTGAGCAGTTGCCTTCAAATTTATGAGATGAACGAACCCAGGCGTAGGATCATCCAAGACACAGCTAGCGCGGCGGCGGGGTGATGTAATTGGAAAGGAGTCGAGTTGATTGTCTCATAGCCTGTACTCTTTGATGGGCTTAACCAGGAGGTTGGCTGTGTGGCGAACTGTCGACGGACGGTGGTAAAGGTGAAGACCAGGACGCGGCAAAGAATTTCGATGCTGGAAGTGCTTGTATCAGGTAACAAGGGTTGCTCATTTAGATCGAGTTGGGTACCATCTCCAAGAGTTTCCAAAGTAAGGGAGAGGACAGAGTCGAGAACAGAAATAGAGTCCATAGCAACGCGTGGGACAAACAACCCAAATGTCTGGTCAGGATCGCTGATATCAAGCTGTGAGATATGTTAGATTGCTCCTAGAGACAAGAGGGGACAACTTCACCCAAGGCGCAATATTGTATCTGTAATGTCGTAGTAGCTCAACAGCACGATCCTGTGCCATATGAAGACAATTGGGGAAAACATCTTCACGAGGCTGATCTCTCACTTCGAGTTGCACATTCTGTGGAAGTTGTCCAAACAGTCCCCCATTGGTGCCGGTTTGAGACACTGTAGGTGCTGAAGGGGATACATAGTGATCGTTACCAAGAGCGAGGAGTCCGTCGAGGGCAGTTTCATACGCTGCATTGGAGGGTGAAATGACGAGATTGAAGTCTACAGAGTCTTGTAGACTATGAGGAGGGGCTTGAGGAGATGTGACATAAGTTTCGATGCTGGGACTGATTATCGCTGGCGACGGAAGCAGAGCAGGCGGGTCAGGTGGGTTTGTTTGTTGAATCTTGTGCGTAGCAACAGTTGTGTCTACCTCTATAGATGAACACTCTGTCTTCTCAGCCTCGCTCAAGGTGGATTCGTTATGATGTGCATGTATACCAGACTTCGTTGCTGTTTCTGGCACAACAAACTAATTCTTATGTGAGTGGACATGGATCAATTGAAGTCCTTGATCAACATACCCTCAGCTTAGCATACGATTGTTTTGCGTTACGGGGACCCGAAGACGTCTTCGCATTCTTTTGAAGAAACGACAGCTTGGTTCCATATTGACACTCGAACCCTCCATCAACGCAACGTTGACACGAAGGTTTCCCTTCATCGCCTAAGGTAGAATTAGTAAGTGTCCATTATGACATTTACACAGATCGTTGACTTACACTTCCGTCTTCGTACCCTGCACTTGAAACACCCTGTCCTCGTTCTCTTCATGCGGGTCTTTGCCTCAGTCTCAACGTCTCCCATGGCATTTACAGTGTTTACATGAAAAAGACTGCAACTCCAAAGTGGGAAAGTTGAAGCCTTTACGTGGGGTGGGACCTGGGGAGATGGGGTATGACATGGGGTTTTCGGAGCCGACCTTGACTCGTTAGCTTCAGAAATATTACCAAATGAGGAATAACTAAGCGTCGGGAAGTGGCAGGGATTATGCTACTGTTTATGACTTGCGATAGTACTGAACTAGGTAGTAAGTTTGATATTATCATGACAGATGTCTCGAGTTATTCGTCAAGCGGAGACTGGAGGCCAAAATGGATAAGAGAGCAGCCCAAGACGCTCTCTACAGGTCTCACTCCCTCATTTTTTTCTATTTCCTAATTTAACTGTCACATCTTTAATCGTGGTTGGACTACTCACATCCAACATAATGGCTCCCTCTACCGTCAAACTCGCATCTGGCCATGAAATGCCCTTGGTTGGCTTTGGCCTCTGGAAGGTTCCCGCCGACCAAGCAGCTGAGACCGTCTACAACGTGAGAACTCGTGTTTGTTCACCATCAACTGTGTTGACAACAGTATAGGCCATCAAGTCTGGATACAGACTCTTCGACGGAGCATACGATTACCAGAACGAAAAGGAAGCAGGCCAAGGTATCCAGCGCGCTATCAAGGAAGGACTTGTGAAGCGTGAGGACATCTTTGTCACCACGAAGCTTTGGAATAACTACCATGCGAAAGAACATGCCCTTGCCTTTGCCCAATCCCAGAATGAGGCGTGGGGTCTTGGATATATCGATTTGTATCTCATCCACTTCCCGGTCGCCCTCGAGTATATTGAGCCTGAGAAACGACGCTATCCTGTACGCTGAATCTGAATTCTTCTTGTGCATGTTCGTTAATATTTGTCTAGGCCTGGTGGATGGATGATCAGGGTACTGTCAAGCCGGCTAACGTTCCCATTCGTGAAACATGGGAGGCGCTCGAGGAAGTTGTCGACCAAGGGATCGCCAAGTCCATCGGCGTGTCGAACTTCCAGGCCCAGTCCCTCTATGATGTCCAACGTTACGCGCGTCACCCTATATCCTCTCTGCAGATCGAACACCATCCCTACCTTGTCCAGCCAGACCTCATTGCCATGGCTCAAGAGAACAACATCGCTGTCACAGCATACTCATCATTTGGACCCCAGAGCTTTAAAGAGCTCCCCGGTATCTTCTCTAAGAGAGCCCATGGTGCCGAGCCTCTTCTTGAGTCCAGTCTCATCAAGGGCATTGCTGGAAAATATGGTAAGACTCCTGCTCAGGTTCTGCTACGGTGGGCGACGCAGCGCAACATTGCTGTCATTCCCAAGTCAAACAACCCCAGTCGCCTGGCGCAGAATCTGGATGTTGTGAGTTTCGGCCTTTCTCGAGAAGAGATTGAGAGCATATCTGCTCTGGACCGCGGGCTAAGGTTCAATGATCCTGGCTTCTATCTTCCTAACTTTCCTCTCCGTATCTTTGCTTAAGCTAGGGACCGGGTGATGTAATGAAGCTATAGGATGAAATCAATGATCTGGATTTTAAATAAATGAGACTCATTACTTATTACTTACTCGATGCCCCTTTCGTTCACTGGTGATGGTATCACCTTGAACCGTTTTCCGTGATTTATTTCTACAGTAGTGAAGAGAGGAGACGGTAAAATCTCATCTAACCTTGTAACCCCATGCATGTTCGAGGTCGGCTATGCGCCAATTAGTTGCCCACCCCGTCATCGCCTCTATGCTCAGGATCAACTTGGAAAGAAGCAAATGTTCTGACTTGTGACTGAGAAGTCTCCCTGCAATCCAAAGTGGCTGGATGGCATTATTGAGGCAACCTTGATGGGGGTTGGTCAAGGAAATGCCACATATACATTTAGCATGCCAGATGGAAGATCCTGTCGGTCCCACGTCGAGCTTGACCTCCCGAGGTTTCGATCCTAGCAACAACGTGCAGGCTGTGTGATAAAGCTGATTAGATGAGATCCCCGCCCAGTGAACAAAGAGGATCTGAGGAAATGGTCGGCTTTCAATGAATTGGACAGGAACCACTTCTGCCGGCCGGTCCTCCAACCAAGATTGAAGATCGTGCCAGAGTCGTAGCCACCGTCTTTCAAAGGTTGCAGAATCGCAACCATTGTTCTCCCCAAGCTCGACATAGTGAGTGCGGTCAGCAACGAGCTCACAGACTTTAGAGCAGAGATACACTGAGTAGTTGGCGTGCATATCTGGCGAGCGGTGGTCTTGAAAGATGTCAGCGGCGGAGTTTGGATCTGAGCCGGGAGGTAGCCATTTGTCCAGTGGTACCAGTGTGCCTTGAGTTCCATCAGAAATGAGCGCACCACATAGATCTAAAACAGAGTCAATAATGACACCGGCTGATTGAGAAACTTTGAGAGGGATAACACAAACCCATTCTTGCATAGCACCAAAAGACGGCTTGAAGGAGGCCGCCACTGAAACCGTTGACATCAAACGAATCGAAGAGGGCAGCGCACCCTTCGAGGTGACGGCGCCAGTCTTGTGGACTTGCAGACATCATTTCTAGACAGCAGAGAATGACGCATATCGGGATTATGGTGAGGTCTCGGGCTTGAAGTAGGGGGTTAAGGAGACGAATAGCTTCCTGGTAGAGCTCTAGACTGTCGAATGAATGCTGCCTGGCCTCTTTACGCTCCATCTGGCGAGCGGACAGGGCGAGGACTGCATAGAGAAGAGCTGGACAACTGCGAGCAAGGACTGGTACTTGAACATTGAATGCTCCGTTGCTATCAAACATATCGAGCTGTAGCGTGTTAGTGACTGAGTAAACACACGCATGATGTAAGTACCCAGGGAGCTACTTGGGCGACATAGTTCTTGAGGTATTCAAGTCGTCGTCCGGAAGCAAGGGCTGCCTTTGTCTGAGCCTGAGCTGCGAGCTCTTCGTCAGTTGGCCCGTAGTTTCCGGGTGTAGGTGAAGCTTCGCGGGATGGTGCTGCAGTCTGAGCTGTGTTGAAGATGAGGCACCGAAGTTCTTCCTGGTATGCGAGGTATCCAGGATCCTGGACGAACTGATCCAGTGGCCAGCTATTGGAGGGCGATGAAGAATTGTCTGCCATGAAAGACGCCATACTAATAAGTTCACACGGCTTGACGTGTTGGAAAAGGATACCGCAGTATACAGAGGCTTGTTCTGTAGTCAACACTTTTCTGAAAGTGGTCGATGGTCAGGAGGCCGTTTGGCCTGTGATAGATTGCATTTGCAGTACTAAGGGAATATTCTGGCGATCATTCAAAACAAGGTTGATGTTTTCACAGGTGGGATTCTGATAATATTGAATGTGCTAGAGACTCTGGGCTAAGCTTGACTGTCCCCTCGCTGTGCGGGGTCGGCAGTGCTGACCTTGGCTGGTACAATTACCGGGTATAAGGTACCTTAGGTCCACTACTTTGGTTGTTTATATGTTATGTCCATGCCGTTCAGTTTGAAAACATGAAGCTATCACGATCACGGCACATTGAGATAAAATGTCTTTTTACCAATGTCTACGTCTGATCAAGGATTCAGTAGGTATCGATCGGATTAACCATACGGAGGTCACAACAGTCCGACGTTAGCTGCTATCTGCTAAAGTACTAGGTAGTAAAACGACACGACGAGAAATGACTACATACTAGACTCTATGCGTATGAGCAATATTGCAGAAAAATGATTGATCAATTCCATCTACAATTTGCTAGAAAACAGTGTATATGTTGTACCAAGCGCATCTTATTGTCCACCCAATGTCTCATGTACCTTGTAGCTGTAATAAACCAATGATGAAACATGTCCACTCCGAGGGAGAACCAATGTTGATATCCAGTCTGTCGGAGTTAGCTGTCTGTTCCTGGAAAATGTTCGAGATGATCGTGATAGTCGGCGGTCAATCTATGTACCATGAATGTACGCTTTGGCCTCTGGTTTCAACTTCTGTATGACAATCAATGCCATTTGAGCCTTGCATATAGTTTGGCGCGTGTTGGCAAATGACGGTATGTCTCATTTCCACGAAAAGGTCGTTGACGGAAGAGATCCGAGGGTGACTTTTTGCTAGGTTCATAGGTTGTTTACAAACATCTCTGAGTTAATTATGTACCATCTCACCAGGACCAACTCAATGACGATAGTAATTCACCATTGTATGTACCTCGGAGAGGAGCCTACCCGTGAGCACAGACACAGACGTTGTGAGTTGAATGCAACCAAAGACTCTCTTCTAAGCTTAGCCTGGCCACATGGCTTCGCAAGGGGTCAGCCGCGTTCCATCGCTTCTGATTCTGATCTGGAACGATGTTCCTCAGAATCCCTGTTCCTCTCCCCCTTTCGTGCCCACTCGAGTAATCCCGCCGAAGAGGAACGGCGCCGCGGCAGATGAAGATGCTCACGCGCATTCGGGGAAGTACAGTACAATACCTACCTACTAAGGTAGTAATGAGAGGAAAAGGGGCTTCCTTGTAAGGGTCCTTACCTAGGCTCGCCTCAACGCCCAGCCCACTGGGACAGTCTATTTGACAGCTCCAGAAAAAGGTTCGAGAAGATAGAAGACTGATGAAGCCCAAAGACTCATACATAGTATGCACTCTCTACTATCTTGTACCATACCTATTTGATCAATTTGACTTTGTATCCGTCGAGTATTAGAGTTTACTTACTGACTCGGGAGCGGCAAGGCTGGAACCTTTTGATTCCGTCTCCACGGTTGACATTGTTTAAAGGCCTAACAAGGTTTGGTTTGTTGAATTACGTTCTTTCAAGTTTAGGTCGGCGGGAATTAGCGCACATCATCATTCATACATGGAGTGATGATGGGACATTCTCCGGTTGGCGTTTTTAGGTGAAGCAAGGATTGATGAGTTTACATACGTACGTACATGCTCTTCATCTGGAACGGCAGATGCATCCATATTACTGAACATTCTGCAGCATCGTGCCCTGCTGGTTGCTTTAGCAGATTCATTTTCAGGTGGTTGTGGTGATGATATCCACTGACCTGGCATCCTCCCTTCAACTGCACTGGTACCACGCAAACAAACGGGTGCGCACTTGAACGGCGCCTAAAGATCAAAACAAGTTCGTCTATTGGGTCTTGGGTTCTAACTAGGACGCTGTGTAACCTTGGACGGATACGTTCACGTGCATATCCCCGTTCCTCTGAACGTTTCATGAGCATTCCTCAGTCTTTCAATTGCTCTCATTTTAGTCCGTACCAGGTACCTCCTGGCGTTCATGAGTTCAACTGCTATTAATTAACACCCCATCTTCCCCCTGCATCAAAGACCCTTGTCGCCCCTCTTTACAGGCACTTCTCCCCCTGGGTCTGGCAGCCCAAAAGAACAAATTTGCAGCGAATAAGACCCTAGATCTATCGTCGAAGCTCAACTGGGATGATTGTTTTGATGGTCAAGACGCAGGTACTGTACATTTATTACCTATACTACCTACCTATATACATACATTCGGTACCTACCAACTTTTGTACCATGAGACTGGCTGGTGCTGCTAGATTGAAATTCCTCGCGGCGCCATCGACAGTCGAAATACTTAGCATCAGCCAACTTTGCACGTCACAATTCCTGGGCCTCCCGTTGTCCGTCAAAGCCAACCGCCAACTGGCCCAATCGTTCGCGCGTGGCTTTTTTTCTGTGACCCATGCGGAAGCCGGCTTCTCCTGCTAACTCAACTAGCCTACCTCTACTCAGATTGGTCTGGGTTGGTTTGGTGAGAGGAGATTTAGCTCTGCAGGTTGCAGGTGAGAGTACGAGCCAAGGGAGCTGAGCTGAACAGACCAGCCAGACAAAAAAAAGCCTTTTTCTCTACCCGGCCCCCATCGAGTCAAGATGCCGTCGAACTCAACTTCATCTTCCAACGACAATGCTCGTCGCAAGACTCGACGTCGGCCTCATACCGACCTGAACATCAACACAAACAATTCATCCCTTGCCTCGCCGTTGTCGAAGGGAAGGGACGCCATTCCGCACCCACGGACGCCGCCTCCTCAGGATGCAGAATACCGCGTGTCCCAGTCTAAGTCCAAGTCTAAGTCAAGGTCTCTAGCCAATACGAATTCCGACAACAACAACAATAGCAGCAACAATCGGGCGCCTACCAGGTTACCCGCCTCCAATACTCACGCGCATGAGTCCTTTCTAGAGAATCCCACTCCCGTCGAGGACGATATGGCCGACCGTCTCCCTCCATCATCCACACAGCGAGACTCCCACGATCTATCCTTATCTCCTCGCAACGTCACCCGAGACTCCCTCGTGGCTAATATGCTCATGTCTCTCGACCAATTCTCCATGGCACAGTTGAGCGACAAGTACGGCCCATCATCAACACCTGCATCCCGTACGCACACCTTCGACGAGACCTCGCCCCAGTTTGGCGCCGCCGAGCAGACTAGAAGCTGGGTAGCCTCCAATTCTGTCGCAGGTCCCCCCCGATCCAACGGACACCAATATTCTTATAGCTCGGATCTTGAAGGAGGGGACGATTCCAGTCGTATATCGAGCCGCGGCCGACGGAGCAATAGTAGCTCTAATTTCCAATCAAGTTTCCCGCGCCTCAACAGCGTTCGCGAAGGTCACAGAGCAGGCTCATCGAGAGCCATGCATTCGAGAGGGGGCAAGCCGGGCAGCAAGAGCAGTAGTACAGCTAGTGTTGACGCTGGTTATGCTCAGGTGCTTGGAAGTCAACGATATGGACGCGGGTTTGGAAGATCTGCCAGTTTTGACTATGGACCTCAACAGCAAGCAGCACAGGCTCCAGTTGTTGAACCGTCTCCCTTTCGAGTCGAGTTCCCGAATAGTTACATCGACGACGAATACGATGCAGCCCCGACCCCTACCGTCCCGGGTGGCCCACGACGGGAGCCGTCGATCCCTGCGATGTCGGCAATGCCCTCGTCTATCCCACCACCAATGCCACCTCCACCTCTGGAGCCCCCGACACTCGATCATAAACGCAGCAGTCGCTCTCTGAAGAGCGTGTCGGGACGCAAGCCTGCCACTTCTCGGGAGCCTACACCTGCTGTGCCAGCTCTGGACCTTGATTCGGCTCCTGCACCCAATGTTGGCTATGGTAAATCAAAGGACCCGACCGTGCACAGCGGTCCAACGCCTGCAACACATGCACCTGCACCCGTCAAGGAACGTCCAGGCTTTTTCAGGAGGGTGTTCGGATCGTCCCGCAACAACTCACAGAACAACGAAACGGCAAACCCTCCCGCACCACAATCGAATCCCTCTGCCGACAAGATGGCTGGTACTGCATCGGCACCGCCATCTCGCGACACATCTTCATCACATTCTCATCACCCCGTACTACAAAAGAAACCGTCCTCGTTCTTCCGTCGGCGGAAGAAGTCCGTTACTGAAGATACTCCTCCTCTGCCCCCAATGCCTGCAGCTCCCGTCCCTACAGCTGCGCCTAACCTGGCTCCTCAGGATAGAGATGGCAACTATCCACCACAGCCAAGTCCCGTCAGCAGTTTGCGCAAGGTTATGAACCCGTATCTCAGGTCTGGTCAGAGTGCTCCGGGAACTTCTACTTCCCAAGGACCGTCTCCACTGGCCGATATTTCCAACATGACACCGGAACGAGACGACAGGGCTGCAGAGAGAGAAGGATATCAGCGAGAGTTCTCGCCTGACTATTCGCCAAGCCCCAATGCTAGGATCAGAACAGTCCGCTCAGAGTCTGATGAGCAGCTCAACAAGCGAAATAACAGCGGTACACCCTCGCGCCCTCCACCTGAAAGGCCTACCAAAGCGATTGAGTCGCGAAATAACTCATTCCTTAACCTTGATGGGACTAGCGATAATGAGGATGAACGCGGATTTTCGAACCGAAAGCCTGCTAGCGTATCCCAAACTCAGTCCAAGCAGCCCGATAACACTCCAGCAAGAGACATTCCTCGACCAGGCAAAGACCAAATTGGGTCCAGGAAGCCTTCCCATCGCCCACAGCAGTCCGATTCCGAGGATGAGCCAGACCGCTCCAACCTGGCACTGCCGATCGAAGGAGCTCGAGCCTCTAGTCCAGGATCAGCTTCAACTGGTACAGATTATAAGTCTGCTCTCAGTGCTCCTCCTAGTGTGAGGATCGAAAGCTCAGCAGACCCTAGTCCTAAAGTACTTGGCACTTTCGACTCGATTAAAAACAAGGGCATCGATGAGCCTGAGTTTGTCATCGGGGACCCGACCGAAGACGATCGTCAGAAGGCACAAAAGATTTACGATGGTAATGAGGACTTCATCCAGAAGGAGAAGGCTGCATCGTGGATGGGTGAAGAGGGCCCGATCAGACAACGTACACTTCAAGCTTACATGGAGTTGTACGACTTTACTAACCAGAGCATTGTTCAAGCCCTGAGACAAGTTTGCGGACGATTGGTTTTCCGGGCCGAGACTCAGCAAGTTGATCGTATCCTGGTGGCCTTTTCCAAAAGATGGTGTGACTGCAATCCTAACCATGGGTTCAAGGCAACTGGTAAGCACATGAGCTGTCCGATAATTTTCTAAACTAACTATGATAGATGTGATTCATACCATTTGCTACTCAATTATGCTGCTCAATACTGACCTGCACCTGGCTGATATTGAGTCGAAAATGACCCGCAGTCAGTTTATCAAGAATACCATGACAACCATCTTGCAGGCTGTCGATGAATCCGCCCCTGATGCTTTCCACCGCCCAAGCATTCTTCCAGACAAGAATGGCCTTGCGGCTGGTCAGAGCCAGGACCCGCCTTCTGAGCAGGACCGACGTTCTTTCAGAAACTCCTTCAGACCCCCGGCTCGTGCTGACTCGGGTACTCTGCCTGGTGAGGGTATTGAAGACTGCGGCCCCTTGGTCAAGTCCCGTTTTAATGGCACGAGAAAGGCCTGGGAGGAACAGATAGAGACTGTCCTCAAGGGAATCTATACCTCTATCAGAGATGAAAGGCTGCCCTTGTTTGGCGCTGAATCTGAGAAGAACGCCAGCCTACAGCCTTCCCACAGTGGAGGACTCTCTGTAATGGGCATGCTAAAAAGAACTCCTAGTGTCCTTAGTAAGGCTCCCTCGGAGAGCCAGCTATCTGTTCGCGGCCGAATCAATGAGAACGGTCGAGCCAATACAGCAAGGTGGACATCCAAGAGTCGATCACGCGCTGGCATGAGCCGCAACGGCTTTTCTTCGAGCCGTACAAGCTTCGACGACGGCAATTCACTGTGGAGTCCTACACCGTCCTCCGCCACATGGAGCCGCCACTCTCTTGGGAGGACTCAAACATCTGTTTCACAAGACTCCTTTGGCTCTCACCTCCCTCGAGGGGACTATCAGCAATCGATCGGTTTTGCAAATGCACTGAGTCAAGCCATCATTCGAGATGAAGAAATGTACGGGGACGGTGCCCCATCCATCATGAGCTCCGAGATCCCGGCAACTCAACTCCTTGAAGACGAGTCTCTTGAACTTGCTGGCCCCCCATGGGTCAAGGAGGGAATGGTCACTCACAAGCACCACCTGGATGGCGTGGATAAGAAGGCCAAGGCCAGAAATTGGTCCGAAGTCTTTGCTGTCATTCAAAAGGGACAGCTGAACCTGTTCTCATTCCAACCTAACAAATCTGTCCGTTCGAGAAACCGCGGCAGAAACGCTGGCGGTGCCCCTGCTATTGTCGGTGGTGGCAACTGGCAAGATAATGCAACGAATCTGGGCTGCTATAACCTACGACAGACTCTTGCATCTGCGCTTCCACCGCCAGGTTACTCTCGGGCCCGCCCACATGTATGGGCGCTGAGCCTTCCTAACGGCGCTGTCCACCTATTCCAAGTCGGCACACCCGAGATTTGCAAGGAATTTGTTACTACAGCCAACTACTGGAGCGCTCGTTTGAGTACCCATCCATTGACTGGTGGTATAAGTAACATCGAGTATGGGTGGAGTGAGGCAATTGTCAACAACGCTTTGGTATCAGCCATCAACGAGACCACGACCGGCAAGACATCGCGACCCGGAAGCAGCGCAACACATGGCCGGAGGTCAAGTGTTAACAGTGGTAGTTTCCGAGGATCAAGCTTTGATCACGTTGCGGGTGCTTTCACCAACAATAGTGGACGTGGTAAGCTACCTGGCGATCGGATTCACATTGCCGAATGGGCACCACCCACCCAGAGCATGCGGCCCAGCAATCAGCCTGAGGCAGAGCAGCTCCAGACTCTGGACACCTATGTCAAAGGGATCGAGGCAGAACTACAGACACACAACCGACTCCGCAGCCCTATGCTTCTGGCTTTTACCCCTAGAGGTAGCAACGCTGTGAAGGCCATGGCCAACTGGGAGCGCAAGAGTGCGTACCTACTACGCGAAATCGTCAAGTTCACGACATACGTCGACTGTCTTAGACAAGCTGATTCGAGGAAGCAAGAAATTTATCACGAGAGGGACTTGGCGCAAAGAGCTGCGCGAGGTGAACTCAGTGAAGGTGATATGGACGTCAGCAGTGACGATGAAGGAGATGTAACATTGAGACCTTGAAAAGGTCTATGTACGAACAAGCATACATGCATACAGACGCATCGGTTTTTTTTACGTTTGTTGCATATTTGGAGTTGACATTGACACTTTTATTTTGCTACTTTTTCTTTTCTCGCTCACGGGCAATCAAACAGCCCTGATACCCCCAGACGTTGCGGTTCGCGAATAATTCAGCGGTGTATACAAAAAAGAGAGCGTTGGGCTGATGGTCGAGAAGACGGGGCGTTATTAATGCCTTGGTATTTGGATGCGTATAAAATTAATACTCTTCTTTGTAATGATATTGGGACGATATATGAATATATCACTGAATATGAAGATTGGATGTTTTGACAAAATCTGTGCACAGTTCACGTAAAGCTCATTTCAAGTTGATCTTCAAACTTAATGTAGAATTGGAGTAGTAGAATATTGTAGCTCGTATTTCATATAACGTTGCCAGACCTTGAGTTCTTGGAGGCACCTGATTCAGTATGTACAACACTCCCGATGAACCACTTCCCAAATCATATTGACTTAGCAGTAGTCAAGCATGGAACCGAGAGCGGTCTTCTCGGCGCTGGTAATAGTCAACTGCCAGTAGCTCTTGACCTGGATCCAGCTCTTGGCGTAGGTGCAGTAGAAGCTGGTCAGAGGAGGCTTCCAAGAATCAGGGGACTTGTCGCTCTTTGCCTGGTTGACATTGTCGGTAACTTGGTGATGATGTTAGCTTGTTGCTATTGATGTGTAGAGCATTGGGTTGACTTGCCTGCCCACAGCTGGGGTCGTGTAACATCATTGGCGAACTGAGTACGCTTGGCGGTAGTCCACGAAGCGGCTCCAGACTGAGGTGTGTGAGCTGGTGTCTCCCCAGACGTGAAGGGTCAGATGTTGATGAGGGGACTTACGATCCAAGCGTTCTTCAGTGGAACCATGTGGTCAATGTCGATGTCGCTGGCCTGTGTCCATGTGGCTCCGTCATAGGGAGACTTCCAAGTGCCGGAAGTAGCAGCGCAGGCCGAGTTGGTGACGACGTTTGTTCCGTCTCTCTTCAAGACGTACTCACTAACAGACTTATTAGTATCTGGACGCATGTCTCATGGTATGGGTGTAGTCACCGAGTGTTGCAAGCACCCTCATAGGTCTCCCAGTGAGGGAAGAGGTCTCTGTCATAGGTGCCTGTGTTGGTAGAAGCGGCAACAGTAAGACCACTCAGAAGTGAGCGAGCAGTAGAGTCGCTGGGGATGCCGGGCTAGGTATGTCAGAGATAGTATCATAAGAGGAGTAGTGAAGAGTGCCATACAGGTGTAGGTGCGGCGAGGACGCCAGCAGCAGGAACGAGAAGGGCAAGAGAGAACTTCATCTTGAGATGCTAGAATGAGGACAGCAGACTTGGAGAGGGATGAAGAGAGAGGTGAAGAGCATTGCATACCTTGGTCGCTACACAAGAGTCTTTATATCACTCAAGCCAAGAGAGGAGACCATCTCGGCATTCCTCCTGATCACATCACCATCTCCATACAAGCAAGACCAAGCATATACATAAAACCACAGAATCTAATCTCCTTCCTCATCGGACATGCATCCGGCGCACAATAAGCTCTCCTCTGGCTCTGTCTCTGTCTCTGTCTCTGTCTCTGTCTAGACATGCTCACCGAGGCACGTATATGGGTTTCAAGTCCGTAGATCCCTCAGGCACGAGGCATCGTGATAGGCGAGCAGATGACTATCGGGATATCGAGCGTCTAATTCAGTGCCGGGTTGTAAAGTGCAGGGTCCAGTCAAAGGCTGAGACGCCGCCACGCTGATAAGGTAGTGCCGGTGATCGACATGGGGTGTTTCTGGATGGAGAATAAGAGTGTGGGGATGGGAGGATGGGTAACCTGCCTGTTGGGGAAGTGTGTGTCCGAGGACTGACAGGGGGGTTATTTGCTGTGTATGTGTATGTAGGTATGTAGATAGGTAGGGATAGTTAGGTAGGTCTTGGTGGGGTTTTGTGTCAACTGTTGTTTATACTGAAATAGAATGCAAGGATGGGAGAGGGAATAAGAGAGACAAGTGAAGCAACCAGATGTAACAGTGTGTATATACAGTCAGAGAAGAAAGAAGAAGAAGAAGAAGAAGACAAAAATGCATCTACATCTACCTCATGTCAAATTTTGATCTTCACTCCGAGGCTGTTATCTTTGGAGGACTTGCTGTTCTAGGCAATGTGTCTCATGACTTGTGTACTGCTTCGACTAGACTCAAACGAGATGTGTAGATCTCTCATGGTGATGCTTGATTAGGAAGTCCGATATCGTAGTGCTCGAAATATGCGCTTGTCGGTCACCTACTTATCTATCTATCGCCATGGTCTAGTTTTCGTCCAAGACATGAAGAGTTTGGCTAGCTACTATTGGATGGGAGGAAAGAAAACTCAGGACCTTGATCCTAAATGATAAAAAGATTTAGGGAATTTAGTATGAGTTTAAGATATCTTTTGCTGAGTTTATTCCAACGTCCTGTATCGACGTCTAATGTTGTCTTGCTCCCTAGGGTTGGCTAGATAGTCCACTGTCAACTGCCAGATCACCACAGCCAGACAGACACAAGCAACCATTGGTGGGTTTTCTTCTATTTTTCTTCTCTAGCGAGCGATTACTGTACATGTCCCCCGATTACAATTATCATACAACCAAATCTTTGCATTGCGATATCGTGTCGGAATGCTGCACCGGATTTGCTAATTCCTTCTCGGCCTCATGCCCGTTTTGTCTGATTACAGCCGTCTCCGGTATCTCTTAGATGCTTTGTATGCCGGTATCTTGCACGCCCCCCAAAAAGATTGATGAAATTAAATGCATTATACAGAGCTTCTTTTCGGGGAAAAGATCGAGTTAAGGGTTCTCAAATGTGTCTCGCGGGAGGTTTCCGGAAGTTGTTGGCCTGAAGCGCCATTTCTGCACCAGGAAGCCGTCTACCAGACTTCGGTTCTCATCTTCGGCTTCTCGAGCTTATCAGTATCATAGGCTGATTCTAGGGGTATCCTTGGAAGAAGAGATGGTTTGAAGGAAGCGAGTGTACATGTGGCACATGATCTCGCTGTTCGATGCCATCGTACCCCACAGCAGTGCCATCAATTTCAGCCTGGTGAAGACCAGCGCCGAGTCTGTCGACCTGCCTCTTGAATTTGGTGCATCCTTTGGCGGCTTGGACAATGTACTTGATAGAGTGGGCGTACTTGCGCGGTCTATATCGGGGGTTGATGTCCAGGTTGACCCTGGCTCCGCAGCGGACCATCTTACTGAACAAAGTTTCCATGGCCTCATTACCCCCGTGTGCCACGATGGCTTGGGCCATAAATGACAGTGCAGTGTTGCCGCACGCGTCGGGGATGTTGAGAGTGTTTTGGTGAACTGCAGGGTCGTAGTTCCGGCGAAACTTCATTTCCACTTCGCTCTTCAGGCATTTGTCAAGTAGGTACTTGATCATGTATTGCCTGCCGCTCCAATCTATAAGGGCAGACTGAGCCAAAATCAGGACTGGTGACTCGTATGGCCAGCAAGTTCGGACCATGCGGTGGTGAAACCCGTGATTGTCCATGAGGTCGTCCGCCATTCTCTTACATGTAGCTCTCATAGTCCCGTTGTTCGCCGATTCCAATGCAAGTCGAAACACACAGTGGAGTGGGTTGTTACCAAGGGCATCGACCATGTAGGGTCCAAACCCGATGCCAGACTCCAGGAGGTATCTCAAGCCCTTGGAGTTGAAAGCCTGGATAGCAAAATGGAGAACCGAGTACCTCTCCAGTCCTCCAGGGGCTTCGTTGAGTGAAGGGTGAATCTTTGCAGCGTGCCTCAACAGCTGGACAGAGTATTTCTGATCTGTCAAAGATGCCGCCAAGTGATGGACGGTCATCGACCAAAAGGGAGGCTCTGGAGGTGCCACGCCGTGAGCTGCAAAAGCAACAGCCAAGTTGAAATTTCCAACGTAAGCCGCGTCCCAGAATTCGTCTAGGAGATCGAAGGTTCCAACATCTTGCAGTATAAGAGGTGCCAGAGCAGGTTTCCACCGGAGTCTCGGGAGGTGATTGGAAAGCCCGGTCTCTTTTCCCAACTGATCTCTGAATTCCTGTGGCAAGACGAGGTGAAGATTCTTGACCTCCTGATACTTAGCACCCAGGCGTCCCAGCTTTCGGATCACACGGTGCTGCTGCTGAGCTGCAGCGATATGAAGCAGAGTAAAGGTTGCTCTGGCATTCGCAGTACTTCGCTTGTATACTTTGTTGATGTTGACGCGTAGGAGCGCAACAGGGTACTTGGAGAGAATGCGGTAGCCCAGTCGGTCAGAGCAGTTGAAAACGGCGTGTTGGAGGCCTTTGTGGCAGTCATCCTTCAGGTCTTGAGCGTAGAGGTAAACCTGGAGTGAGATAAACAGGGATTTGTTCGTAAGGATTAAGTTCCCAAGGCTGCCCAGATTCTGGTACCCAGGCTCTTGCTCGGTCCGTTCTCCGAGCTCCTCGACGATCAGGAGCAGGAGTTCTGCGATCCTGAACGTCTTGACTGCCGAAGTATTGACCAAGCCTTGGGAGGGATTGGGGCGACGGATCAAAGGGGACGACATCGTGAATCCTGCGGTAGAAGACCAGCTTATGGTGGTTGTTGGGATGAATATTGAGCCCAATATCGTGAGAAGAAAGGGATTGGGTTGATGAGTGAGAGGGGAGCAGGGAGAAACTGAGATGCCCTCAGCGGCGGGTGTTATGTATATGGGAAATCAAATAAAAACACGCGACTTGAGTGAAAGGATATAAATGAGAACTTGAAAGGATATTAATGCCACAGGGAAATCAAGTATAGAGTTGAGGTGGTGGCCACTCGCCTATGCTGGCGGTTCCCGATGTTTTGGTGGTGGAGGAGAAAGGAAGAGCGGAGGGTGGGAGACGAAAATATGTATCCCGCCGCAGCAGAATTAGGCTACTACTGCAGCACTCAAAACATGTTATAGCACCTCAGCTCCTCCAGAAGATTCCTCCTGGTTTCGATCAATAGCACTAGCCCAAAGGCCAACCGCACTAAAGAATTATGATTACTCCCTAGCACCCCTTATGCCTTGGATTTGTTGCAGGATCACTGCCGAGACTATTCTATTATATGTCATAGTAGAAGCCACTGCATATGGCCATCATGCACAAGTAATAATTGGTTCATAGCAGCGGCAATGCGGAACATGGTGGCCTAGTTTCCAATATCGCAGTGCTCCAGTGCTGCCCAGCCTGCCCGGCTATTCCACCAAATCTGCTTTCCAGGCTTATTGACTACCAATTTAGCTCGAATGGATGTATCCCAAACTCCGATGTTGATTTGAGTCTTTGTGTATGCCGCGTTGTGGAGATAATCGACAGTGACGCATCTATCTAGAATCGTCCGAAATCCCATCACTGGCGAGTGGGGGTTAACTTAGCAACAGCCAGTGCCCTAATGACACTGTAAACAATGCTTTTATACAGTTTTGAGGCTATCGTTTGGTGGATTCTGAATATTGCTCTTCCGAATCGTAGAATGAATCCAGGTCAGGGGATTTGAGCTATTCTCGCTCGATCAAACAGTGACATCTAGACACCATTGGAGTGTTCATCAATCAAAAGTTACCACGTATATCTTGCCTAACAGCCAGAGCATCATTCTGTACCTGCCAGAGTGTCACATCATTGTATTTTACATTTGTAGTGTCATCGTGTGCCAACGGTCTGGAAAGCTCCTTGCTCATCTCATTCAAGTATCCCAGCACCAACACCATGCTTCCTGAAGAAATATTCACTCATAGTCATGAAGTTCACTAACGGAGAACATTTATGAAAGCTATTGAAGTACAAATGCGGCACGCCACCGAAATAAGGTCAAGAAGGCGAAGGCGCAAACCCGTGACCTATGTGAACTGGCCATTTACACTTCTCTATGGTAACTACGCGATAGTCAAAGCCAATTATACACTGAACACGTGTTGAGGAATACAACCAGAACCGGAATAGTGATAGCTCTAGGATTCTGGGACGTGAACGCGACAGAGGGACAGCGGCGGCCTTGTTTCTGAGCCATGGACGACGTACGAGTAGCGGAGTAGCTTCAAGTGAGATTATTTAGCGTTGCTGGCACAGATATAGTGCTGGAAGCGGTAGCAGCAAGAGATTCGTTGCAGAGGTCGAGATTGGTGGGACAATGGTCGGCATGAATCTGCAAATACGGAGGGTTAGCTGATGAAACCAGTGAAACCAGTGAAGCCTCAGAAGATCCAAGATCTCGAATGTGAGCCCAGCTCACCATCCCAGTTAGGTTCTACCAAGCTGCTAGGTGTACAGTAAGACTGTAAGTCGTCCGTCTTGTGGTACGAATGGAGTTTCTAGACCTGTGTAAGAACACACTGCTATGAACCCAAGTCACTCCATTTCATATAGTATAACACTAATGAGATGGCTCATTCGAAGAGTAAACAGTGGCGACTGAACCTTGAATTACAAGACAGAGGCAGGAGTTTGCAGTGGTGGAAATGGTCGATCAATTTTGTCGAGGAAGAGGAAAGAAGGGAGAAACAAGTCGAGACCTCAAAAAGGTGAGAGAAGCGTGAAGTAGTGAACACGGTCGATACATGATCAGCGAGACAAACGGTTTTGGTCACGAGTCCCTGAGCCAGGGTGAAGATGATGGATGTCAGGTGAAAAAGCGGAGGGCAAAGAGAGGGTGCCCCGAGCCCAGTAAATTTATCTAGTAATCATACAAGACCAACAGCCAGTGTCTACCTACTAAGGTAGGTACCTAGGTAGTGATGCCAGGTCCCCTCAACTGCAGCGCAAGCCCTTAAGATGTAGGCAATGCACCCTCGAACGTCGTCGCCAATCAAGGTACCTTACGTAGGTGGTGGACATATGTTGGAACAATTTAAGTTGACAGGTCCACCGTCCCCGAACTAACTATGCCGTTCTTTGTCCTAGGGCAGATCCTGAACATGGGGGACCCTGTAGTGTCGATCTCGACAGGGATGATAGTGGATGTCGACTCGGCCGAGTCCTTGAGGTGACTCTTGTGTTCATGCATGTATGTTATGGGAACATTCAAGAACATATCCCACCGCTGGTGATGGATTGTTCCTGTGGCGGGATGTTATACCCCTGAGAGGAGAATAGTACTCAGTTCAAACATTCATTCAGGCTTGTCTGTATCACAAATGAACAGTTGCTCTGTCTCATCTCAGTGGGAGCAAATTCATCAGTCTCAGTGCCGTGCTCCCTGCCCGTAGATTGCTGCAGCATTTGCTTGTGGTGACTTCGTAGGCCCAGGCACCGGAAGTATTTTTCTTGTTCCTACCTGTGTACCTATGTTCGCCCACCAGCTCCCGAAGAAGTTAGTCCTGCAAAGAGCTGCATCCCCCATACCTACCGAAATACTGGCTTCAATATCTTTACACTGATCTCGAACTCACATGCTTCAATTTTTCTTCATTATCTCATTCTTACATCGTCACTGACCTAACACTATCGATGCTGTCAAAGTTTTACCATGCAATAACTAGGTGCTACCTAGCAGTCAACATTCTTTTCTTCCTCTGCTGCAGGATTCTATACACCTCGGTAACTCTAATAGGGAGCTTCCTCCGTCAGAGCACCATCGATAGATACCTATGACACTCCCTTTGATCTTCAAGATACAACAGGCGCATAAGACAACTCGCACTGGCCCATACCTACGAAGATGGGACCCCGAAACACACGCGTCTCCTCCACCAGAAATAGTGTGGATATTCGCACATACGACTCTCAGTTGTCTTTTCAACCTATGATGCTATCGTCTGTTCTATCGAAAAACCAGTGCAAGGTATGTTTCACCCAAATCGAAGGAGAACCTTGGACAATGGTCGCCTCAACTTTGTGACCTCTTGACTAACTGGCTTTCGGACCAGATCAAGATCTTACGTCGAGCTGGAAACAATCCAAAGGACTTCCTTTCACCAACTCTTACAGCTCAAGCCATTTGGTAGCTTCTTCTGTGTGTGCCCTAAAAGTCAACGACATTGACTCTCGCGATTTTGAAACACCACCTGCCATCGTCGAAGTGGACGCTCTTCCGTTCAACTCCGAAAAAGGAAAGGCGACCAGTATAAGATACAATCAAGTCAAATAAAGCGACCTGGTGTCTTTGCTACCAAGAAATCAGTCTTAACACTGATACTCAGCATCCACAATCGTCGACTGTCCTTCACGCCACAAATCGAAGCGGGCACCTTCACGCGAGACCAGCCAACATTGCCACACTGCAATTTCCCGACTCTGGGTAGTAGATTTTAGGCTGATATTAATGGTGATCTGTCCCTTTCAGCTACCATGAACTCATTTAGAAATCTCTCTTTCCGCGGTCTTTCCATCCTCATGTCCAGATTCCGCGTTCACCACATACATCACTTCTACCCACTCAATCTTTCCAATAACCCATGACGGGCATCTCTGATCCATAATTCGAATGGATACGCAATGACGGAAAGCTGGCCTAAAGTCAATGATGTGAAGCCGGAGGGCTGTAGCGAAGGTCTCGTTACGGGCCCCGGCAGTTAGGGCAGATGCCCACATGGAACAATGGCCAACAAGCAAGGTTTAAGACCCTGAGTATTTTCTATCTTGTGGTATTATCTTGGATCTCACCAACAACTCATTTGGCTTGCAATTAAGATGCTGACTCTCTCGCCTCTAGCCCCTATCTTGACAGTTCGTATACCGATCCTCCCCGCCATCAATAGAAAATAAGAATACTCAATACTAGCCACCAGACAAAAACCGAAAGACCGAGGGCAGGCCAAATATAAGTACCACGAGCGATCGAATGCGAATGCCGTGTGCCATGGCTCAACAGCGGGGAAGCCGGACAACACGAAGTCGAAACACGTTGGGACATTGGAGGGTCCAGCCCAAGTCACCTCGGGAGTACCATGAAACATGGCCGTTGGGATTATAAGCCGTTGCTAGTACACGAGGTACTTCAAGTCAGTATGATGGTTCCATGATTCACCAAGTGTTCCATTGCGGGGCCCCGCAATTCTACAATATGGGCAATGTGATATGGCATGACTCAAGCGAGATGAGCCGTCTATGGCCCTCACATAGTTAAGTGGCACAGTTACGCGTGGTTAGTAGCCTCACCTCTTGGTTCGCCTCTGGCAATATGCTCTCCAGACCATAAGCTAGGCTGCACTACTGCCACGGCAAACTTGTATATCTTCACAGATTGTGTCAGAGAAGCGGTACTGGTTCAAATACGCATCGAGGAATCTCACCATTTGTTCCATAGAAGATTGGTCTTGACGAGTTGTATCGTATCGTATTCTCATAATCGATCGACTCGGAAGCCCAATATCCTTACCATCCTCCAGCCATCATAAATGTATTAGCACCTCAAAAGCAAGTCCAACTCCAGCCCGCGCCCAAATCTCAAATCCTGAGGGCCGTTTCCACGACTAGTACCTGTGTCGTGTAGAATAATCCTTGGGACTGACGACCAAACCACGACCCTTCTTGGCGCCTCGATACACCGTTTCGAAAATGTCAATGAGTTCTTGCTTGTCCTCAAGAACCCACTTGATCTTGTTGTTGTCACCGGTACCCAGATCAATCATCATGTGTTTGTTTCGGAAGAAAAACATGAGGGAGCAAGGGTCATACAGCTCGTACATCTGGTTGAAGTCGGGAACCTGGTCGATATCGCAGAGATAAATCACGGCGAAGTTGCGCACCTTATCGGCGATCTTGTACAGTACTTCGTCCTGGCGCATACAATCTGGATCCCAATCACGTCCGAAGCGAATGACGACAAGGCGATCTTCCTCTGAGAGGTTGTTAGTTGATGACAGGCAGAAAGGCTTGGGGGGTTGTATTTACCTGAGAGAATGGCTTGGTCCACATGCCAGCCAGTGTTGAGATGGGGAAGTACGACGGAGCCCATGATGAGTGTACGAAAGCGCAAACGGTTCGTGAGTATGTGGTTATACGGCGACTACCTGGGTGAGTAGTTGGTGATGATACGATCAAATTTGGTGGTGGTGTTTTGGAAAAGGAAAGAAACTATGATGGAAGGCGGCGGGATGTCATGAGGTGGGCGGTGTGGGGCATACGCTAGCCTTATTTGGCCTCAGGTGAACAAACTCTCACCTTGGCGGAATATAAACCCAGCGTAGGAGCACAAAAGCTTATACCAGTATTTGAGAACAGTTTTTTAGCAGCGAAAGACTGCAAGACAAACCATCAAATTCGTTATATAATCTGCCACTAGAATACTTTCCTGAATCATCTCCATATAAACTTTTTACTTAATGTTAAGCCCATGGGACTCATCATCACTTATCAAACTCATCAATGACACTCCTCGGTTTGAAATACTTCCCCAAAGGCTCAAACTTGAGATGGCCAAGTCCAAAAGCCTCGGGACCTCCAATCTTTATCCCTCTCTCAGTTCCAGTCCACCTGTCACTTGCTGCTATTCCCAATACCACAACAAGCAACCCATAGCGATATTCAGGTGTCCCAACTGCCTCTCCGTCCTGTGCATCAATTACACAAACCAAATCAGGCACAATGGCTAGGATATCTTCCTGAAGCTCCTCCTTTCGATCAGGATGGACTCTCAGGGCAGCTATATTCTCGTTCTTGAAGGGAATCTTGACAACCCCCTTGAACTGTTCAGAAATATCCCCTGAAGCCACATGTTCATCGCGAACATCAGCCCCTTCGATGAGACATTCGCCATAAACATGCCCATTTCTCAAAGTTCTTTCCACGCCAATAATTTTGCCTTTCCACAGAACCTTGCCCGCTCCTGGGCCGCCACACTCTTCAATGATTGTTTCGGCGACATTGTCTACGCGGTTCTCTTTCCGCGCCCAAGCTACGGCACGCCCTATTCTCCAGGACTGTGATAGCGTATGTTCGACAGCCCAGCGTTTTGTCTCTTCTCCTGTGACAGGTGCATCTGCGGCGCCAACTTGGGAGCCCATCTCACTCAAGGCAGAGCGGATGATACGCTCGACAGCTTCGTCGGAGGATGCTTTGGGCATGACGAGCACGTTGCCGTTACCGTCGCTCACGGCGATGGGTGACCAAATAGTGTCCCTTTCCTTGAAAACGACAGGTGTTGTTTGCCATTTTGTGGGATATGCTCTCCCCATCCAGTCTCCGTCAACTGTAGGGATGTCCATCTGATCACTTGACCCAAGCAACAAGCCGCTCAGTCCGTTGGCGCCTCCGACTTCAACAGATATCATGTGAGTAGCGGAAGTATTGCACATCTTGTACAATTCTTGCTGAGCTTCGAGTAGCTCATCACCAGCTAGCTTCTCGATCGCCACGGTAGGACTCCCTGCTCCACCACCACAACCAACTCGTGCATCGTCTGGAAGATCTTCAGGATTGACAACTCTGATTATCGCGCCATTGCGTAACTGAGTTCGTAGTCGTAACATCAGACCGTAGGGGCTACCGCCGCCTCCAGTACCAAGAATATAGCAACCTGTTGCGATCCATGATACATCCCTTTCAGAAACATACCAAGTTCGGTTTCTCACATCGGGACGGTATGAAAGGATATCAAAATCCTCATCTTGTTGTTTATTATGCTGGAAGCCTGTGTTCTTAGTATTCTTCTCATCGTGTCCCATGTTTTGGTGGTCTCCGTGCTCAGCCTGAGATTCAGGGGCAACTACTTCTTTCGAGAAATCGAAGTCTCCAGTCGCCCGAACAACAAAACGAGTTTTGTTTTCAACATACTGTCACCTCGTTAGGAAGCTCCAGAGCATCGCATATGAGTTGCCTACCTGGAGCGGGAAAACCTCCTTCTCAACAACTTTAACAGTCGATCTTAGAGCTCCAGCCTCAACCGTCTTTTCAACGGCAGCCCGACTAACCTCATCAAGGCACTCATTCGTCGATTTGGATACTGTCGACTGAACTGTATCCACAACCGCACTCACCCTTGCTATCGCAGCGCCAATAGCATTGGCGACCTGTGACCACTGCGGTTTGATAACCTTGCTCGCGCCCCTGAGCTCATCGGGAGCAATGACAGCTCCACCTCCCACCAAAATAACTGGTATGTCTTTGGGTGATGTCTTCATAGTGTCGATAGCCTTTTCTAGCTTCCGTTTGATTGTCACGATAACCTTGGTGAGCTGATCCTCCGAAAGAGCGCCTTTCATGAGGGCTGGGTCGCCAATCTTCAGCTCTGGATTTGTTAGGACAGTGCAATCGGTTGCTGTAAGAACATTTCCTCCAAATACAACTGCTTCGTCCGGGAGTTTATATCCCACGCTATCTGGCCCAACAGAGACACTACTGTCTATTCGTACGATAGAACCTCCGCCGAGACCGATGCTCTTGATATCGGGGCAAGAAAAGTTCATCCTAATTCCCGAAAGATCGCTGTAGGCTGCCTGTTGACGAGGAAAGCCGTTCTCCAGTAGAATTCCGACATCAGATGTGGTTCCCCCAATATCAACAACCATCATGGCTTCGTCCAGGTCGCCTTGCACAAGGAAAGCAGCTCCTCTCATACTGTTGGTAGGGCCGCTTGAGAAAGTTCGGATCGGTAAACGAGCAGCAAGCTCGCCAGACAGGACAGTGCCATCATTCTGAGTGATGAACACTGCACAATCCAGGCCTAGCCTCTTAATCGGTTCGTGAAAAGATCGAATGGTCTTTCGAGCGAAAGGCAGAATGGAGGCGTTGAGAATAGCTGCGTTTTCTCTTTCGAGAAAGCCAAGATTGGCAACCTCCTTGGAGCACACAACATCACAGCCGGGTATTTCAGTTTTGATTATATCTGCCGCTCGCTCTTCTTGTCGTTCCACTGTATCAATAGGACTGAAAATACCGACGACGACCACACTATTAATCCCTTTTTGTTTAATAACCGAGCACTGCGTTTTGATCTCGTCTGGATCAATATCAGATATCAAACGGCCATCAACTTCCAGTCCTCCATGTACCAGGGCATAGTGACCCAGGATAAGCTCTCTCATGTCATCAGGCCAGTCGACACATGGCAAGTTATGCTTCGAGAAGGGTCCGCAGAGACGAATCACAGCAACCCGTGACAGTCTCGCAGCATCTCTATCAACGACAGCATTCACAAATTGCGTTGTCCCTATAGTCACGCTTGCGACTTCGTGAGGGCGGACAGAACTTGAGCTGAGCATCGTAGTGAGTGCATTGTTAATACCGACACTTGGGTTCGCCGTTGTCGGTTCTTTGTGCCATGCAATGATTCCACGATCAGGCTCTGAGCTCAAGAGGGGATCAATAAGGACACCGTCTGTGTTAGTCCCACCAACGTCGATTCCAATGCGAAGACGCCGCGATACTATAGTTGTGCTCATGCTGGATAGTTATGCCCACTCGTGGTGTCGTCTGTTGATATTCCAGTTTTTGGCAGATAATCGCTATGCGCTGGATAACTTGCGGGACAACAACTGCCGCAATGTGAGCGAGTTTTATGATAGAGTAACAAGGTCATGTCACACAATAGTTTGACCCGATGCCGGGCGATTGAGCTCCGCACGAGAGAGCTTGGTTATTATTGGCCTCATGTGGGGGAAGGATCAAGCATGTTGGAGCTTCAGATCAAAGATAGGATCCTTATCAATCAGTAGGATCTCAAGAGTCACCAGTGCATCGAAAGTCTTGACCAGCAATCAGCCCTTATGCTCTAGTAAAGAATTTGAACCATCCATTTCGCCCAAATGCTTTATCCTACCACTGCCTGTCATATTGATGACAGATCTTTGACCAGTTGACAAAATTCATCATCTTCAAAGTAAATCGAAACGTGAATTCTTATTCATACAATGATTACCATCCATCCTATGACTATGAGAGGCATCGAGCTGCAGTATAATCACAACTCTGACTATCCCCATCGATCACCTATCCACATCTTGTCCTCGAGTAATAAACAAAGCTATCATAGTATACTAAGGCTTGTATGCTGTTTCTGCGTTCCTCCTAGAAATATTCCAGCCGAGGAGTACAGAAAGAAGAAAATAAATAAAAAAGTTCGCCTCTCAAAGAAAGGATCATGGAATCTTGCGTATTTCTCACGACGCCTTTAACGCCAAATCTGTGTGTACCCTCCCGGTGCGTCGCTCCGCATGAAGCCCTGGCCAGAAGTTGGTAAAAAATAACGAGTCTCATGCAATCATTGTCCCTATGCCAGTCCCCGTGCTTTCGTCTATTGCAAAATACAAGGTCCATTGTTTGGTGCTTAAATCTCGATCGTCTTCATCGATTCGTCCACCACCTCGGGTTTTTTGCCGTTCGCCTTGGGAGATGGTTCTTCTTCCACCTTGAGTAGGTCGGATTCCACTCGGGGAATGCTGGTAGTCACTTTAGGAGTTTTGCTGTCCTGGCTTTGCCGGGGGCTTTCGACCTCTACAAGCTTCTCGGGCTGGATGTATGCGTCGGCCAGCTCTGGGATTGTTGTCTCCTCTGTGACCTTACTCAAAGGTGTCGCCTTTCCGTATCCTGCGCCTGGTCGGGGGCTGGCCAAAGGAGATGATCCACTGAGTCGTTGCATAGATCGGCCCCGGGGCTCGCCATTCTCACCACCACTACCATAAGGTGAAGAAGAACGTGAGCCAAGAGGAGAATTAGGCTTGGGTCCCATTGACCTTCTGTTTGAAGCTGCCCTTCTTCCGTATTTCTGATCCATTCTCCACCGGAGGATGCTGAAGTACGATGGCTCAACTCTTGTCTCTTTGAACTCTCGCAGCTTCAATTCGTTGGTTTCCTCATCCACATACCACTTGCCACTGTTGAGGTCATCCGCGACAACAGCCAGGAACGCAGCCCAAGAGCGAGCGACAACGTACTTAGTATCGTAGTCACGACCAAACAGAATGATCTGACCCCACTGGCCACCAGGACCAGGAGCCAGATCGACGGCCAAGTTGTTGCCACCCCAGTCACGGACGAGGGGGATCCATGAGCTATGAGCATATGCCTTTTGAACAGCATTGGGGGGCACGCAGTCTTGGCGAGAGAGAAGATCCTGTCTCCAAGGACCAGGGCTGCCGCCAGCTGCGGCGCCTTGCTTGGAAGAAGAAGCCTCATTGCTGCCACCAAAAGCCTTGGAAGGGGTAGAGGGCTTGTTGATGGATGTTTCGAGCAAATACTGGTGATTGACGGTCCTCCAGTTATCCCATTCCTGGACAATCTCTTCGCAATCCAGCAACATGTGGCTAAAAATAATTCCGGTTGGCATTCCTCCTCGTTCTTGACCATCATGAACCATAAGCGAGTCGCGGACGTCTTGAGGAAGAGAGCAGTCAAGCTGATGTTCCAGGTCGTTCAGATCATTGTTGGTAGCACCTTCGCATAGCTGGTCGTAGAGCTCTGGATAGTTTTCATCCGCCCATGCGTCTATGCGCCTCCAGGAATGAGCAACTGGGGGGGCAGGGGGGAGGCCATCGGCAAAGTTTTGCATTGGGACATCGCCGGGGCTCTGCACCTCGAAGCCATCGCCCTGGCTAGCATTTCGCGCACTCATTGATCTCAGGCCAGGCGAATAAGGGGCGTTCGTTGGAGCGAAAGTAGCGCCGTCGGGTTGGAGGGGAGAAGCCCGGCCGGTTTCGTCGGAGTAGGGAGATGAGACATCGTTTCGAGAATCGGAGGCTGTTGCTACGCCAGTCATGATACCGCCTCGACCGTTCTGTAGGGGGACATGTCGACCGGTACGATAAGGGGAGTCAAATGAGGAATCTAGAAGTTGTTCAGTATGTGGTTTTTGAAGTGTTGCGCTCGGGTATCAGGGGGTCGCATACGTCTGTCATAACTGGTCATAGTATGCCAGAAAGACCTGATGGTCGCACCGAAACTATAAAAGTAAAGTGTCAGCGGCAGGCAAAAGTAATAAGCGATATCGGATGAGGGCATCATCAAGACATACGTGTTTGCCATTGTGGCGGCAGTAGGGGCTCAAAACCCAAAGAACGGCGGAAAAGGGTGAATGAGCGTCGGTTGCTAGGGGTTTTGTTGCGAAGGGAAGTCAAGGTGAAGAGCCACAATGAAAGAGACTGAGCCTGGTCTAGCGATTGAAGTAAAGCGGTGTGAAATAAAGCGAAAGAAGAGAGTGACCGAGCGAGAAAGATTTGTGAGAGAGCGACGAATGGAGTTTGTTGATGAATGGATGATGATGTAGGGTTCGAGGTGAAGATTGATGCCGCCGAAAAGTCCCAAAAGCCCGAGTTGGTTGTCCAATCCAATCTAATCCAGGGGAAACCTGACGAGCCAAATGGGCCAAATGGAGCTACAGGAGGAGAAAGGTGGCTGCTGGCCGGTGGTCTACTCCGCTCGGACGCGTGGGGTCTTCTCTTTCTTTTTTTTTCCCACTGTCGTGTAAGGTCCTTAGAAGTGGATGCACCAGGGGAAGGGGATAGGCGAGGTAATTATAGTAATCTTGGGTGTAACTTGTGAGTTTCTAGTTGCAATCTCGAAGCATGAAATACTTAGACGGGTGCTGGTGAGGGGATACGTTACTAGAATGGGAGGCCGGCACTGGAAAAGAGGACCCTGAGATGGATGATGGAATGAAACAGGTAGTGGGATGGATGGATGCAATAAAAGGGCTGGCACATGAGAAGAGATGATGCGAAAGAGGTTGGCTTCTTTGTTTTGTTGTTGATTGACTATTCAAAGCGACCAATAGACAGACGAGTTCTGGTGTCTCTCATTTGGAGCCAGCGTCTCCGCAGTGCCTCAGTGCACTGCACTGCACTGCAGTCCGGCACTCGAACAGTGGAGTGTGGCGGAAGTGATAAGGGGCTGACAGGTGATGCTACTGTTGCATCGAGGTCACTGACACTGAGTGGCTGCTTCGGCTTCAGATGGACAAGGGCTGCATAAAAGTTGGCAGCAGAGGGGAAAGGGGACTAATAGGAGATTCTCCGCGATTAGGTTAGAAAGATGCAGCCAATCGTCACTTAATTAACTACTAGGTAAGTTCATAACCTCTTATGCGTACTCCATACTATGGATGGCATCCGTACTTTCCATCCATTAAACTCAATGCCATTGTTTTCCAGGCTGTACCGGTTTTCGCAAACTCAATGGACGATCGATTCAAAATACTGGGTTCCAACATTCCTAACCACGCGTGATCCAGCTGAAGCCCATTCAATGCTTCTGAATTCCATCACATTTCCATTCCCTTAGTAGTTTGACTAGGTACTAAGATACCTACTAAGCTACAGTCCATGGCCGGGTTTGAGACGGTCAGGCGAAGGCCGCGGGGGGCTTGCATAAGGTAGGGTATAGAAGAGCTAGCAATGCAAGGTACCGCTCCCGCAAGCACACTATGGCCCGCTACATGTTTCGAGATTAGGTTCAGGGGCAGCCTAAATCCACCTAATTTTGGCTGGTCCTGGTCGCAAATGATAACGCGCTGCAAAATTTCAATGGACGACAGAGACCGAGGAGAAAACGCCGTGGCTTATTCTTGTTTTTAGGGGTCCGATATAAGTAACTAGCCACGAAACTCAATGCTGCAAAATGGACGACGACAAACGCTGCAATGATAGGAAATCCACCATGCGGAAACCTACAGTATGCGTATTTGATCAACAGCAAACCTGGTGTTGTGGAGCAGCTGATCGATCGATAGATAATCCATCTCATATCCATGTCCATCATGTTGAACCCCAAGAGATGTCACGGACCTGAATACAGAAGCTTTAAATAAAGACATCTCGCCTCCGTTTGAGATTCGATGCTTGATCCTTCCATTACAAATTCACATTCAGGGTTCATTATAGACCGATAATCTTCGCACTCTTGAACCCAGGTAATATGATCTTCCCCTACTCTTGTCCTCTGTATGTACCCAGATAATCTATACACTCCACGAAAGAAGAAAAATATCTTTCGAAATCTCTGAACTCTTCATCTAAGCTGGACGATGTGTTTATCAACAACCCCTGCTGCTGTTGGCATTGAACAATATGGATATCACAGCTGTTCCGAATCCAAATCCCCTATCGCCATAGATTCTACCATTGCCACCTCTGGCTGGGCTGCCTCATGCAGATCCCGTCACTCACAGACGTTGCTCAGATGCGGGGGAGGAAAGTAATTTCTAATTCTGGCGCCTCTGTGAGACTGCAACTGTGATGTCACTTGTTCTTGTGTCTGCTACATAAAGCATGGTCATAAGATGACAACTCCCTTCCCATTGGTCTTCCCTTGTGTCTATCATGGCTTTCGCATGGTTCCATACGGGTATTTGCCGCGACTAACAACAAAGGCCTGTATTTCTGTGTGTATCCGTGACAGTCAATCAAGCTTGATTGCCTACAGCAAGTTTTACGGCGATGTTTAAGCTGTCATAAACAGTTTTGTTTGGTTTCATACTTGATTTGTTTAACCATGCATCACGCATCGCTACTCCTGTACACTTCAAATCAACCACTAACATACCTGTTCCAAGCAATCCCCCAACTCCATTGTAGCCCAGCACTTCATGCATCACATATCGTCTTGGTCTATCTATGTCTGCCACATGTGCTCGCTCAGCCCGAGCAGTTTGTCCTGCATCTGTCGCTTGGCTGCAGTGGCGATTCCTCGTTCAGGATTTGCCATAGCCTCACTATAGCAGAGCTCGACAAGTGCCTTTAGTTCGTCGTACGAAAAGTTGTCTGGGTCCTGCGCGCTGGTTCCTCGTTGCTGCTCTTTGTCCTCCTTTGCCTTCTCTACAATGGCGTCTGCACCTTGTTCGTATAGCGAAAAGTAATTTGCTGCACGCGCCAGGTCTACCCCTTCCTCCACGTTCTTGAGGTTCTGTTGCAGCACAAGAATGTTGAGTTGCATACGCCCACAACCCTTGTCATTCATAGGCGACGCTTTGCATGCATTGCTCACAAGATAGCAGTTTATAAGCAGCCCCAGACCCGTTCGAATAAAGGCTATCTCTTTCTCTCTGAGATACTTCACGATCGTCTCGTCAAAGAATACCAATTCCGAGTTGAGGCTCAAGATTTGGGGATCAGGTTCACTCACTTCCTGGTCAAGCAGGTAGGGTGCCACCTTGGGTGACAAGGCAATGGACAATGAATGAACTATGCGGCACCGGATCTCCATGTGAAGAGTTAGTAGCGCAGTTCCTGCAAGTTCTTCGAAGGACGACACTATGCTGTCAAACGCTCTGATGATTGATCAGTTATATGTTTCCCTATAAGATCGCATTACTTACTGCACAGTTTCCTGCGTTAGTGGGAGTGACACAGGACCTTCTTCTCCTGCGGTCTTGCCAGTATCGTTCATAAGAGTCCATCTTCGGCTCGAATGTCGAGGCAGATTTTGTCGTGATGTATCGGTGTCATGCGTTGTGATCTGCCGCAGGCCAGCAATTTTAACTGCAAGCCACTTCATGCTGGTGTACAATAGACACAGGGATGAGATGGAATCTCGATCCTGAATGACGTCACCCGAGTCGAGTGGCGACTCATCTGTGAGTTCCATCAACAAGTGTATCTCCTTTTCAGCCAATTCCCAGTCCATCTCTTCTGACATGAAAAGCTTCTTCATTGTTTCTTGTACCTCTCCCTGATCCAGAGAGAATCGTGCCGATGACCTCAGGTTGTCGTTGCTAATCTCGGTGGCCGGATCCTGAGCTTTGACGACGAGCGTTTTGAACCAGCTGAAGCAGCGGTCATAGTATCGCATCATTTGAGTGACGATCAGCGAGCTGAGTGCTTGGTCTGGTGGTATGGTTCCCAGCATACGACAGAAAGCTGTCACAACCTCGAAAAAGGCTGTTGTTCCTCGGAACACAGGCCGACGTGCTACCTGGCTCCAGGCTGGGTCTTGTGTGAATGCATCTGCCTCCCCAAAGACGGTGTCGCTCAATTTGGCGAGAGTCTCGTCCAATTGTGGTTGAAAGACATTGACCAAGAAATTGTCCAAGAACGTTGTTAGCGTGCTTGCTGCCAGGTCTGAGCCGGGAGGGACGATGTTCTTGAGACGCTGCAGGAAGACCAACGTTGGCGGTAGTAACAAGCTCATATTGAACACACTAGGTTCCACCAGAGATTTGTACGAGCCTGTTGTTTGATGACTGTTTCCAAACGGACCATCATTTCCTGCTCCTGCTCCTGCTGCTCCTCTTCTTCCTCCTTCCTGGATGTTCCGCCCTTTTCTGTCCTGCTTTCGAGATCCTAGCCCAGGAACGGCATCCTGGATGATGTTGTCCAATGCGTCATATTCACTCGTCATCTCAACAGACTTTGTGTTCGCTTCAGAAAACTTGAAAAGATGCTCTCGTATGTCTTTCTTGCCATGGAGCGTATCTCCTGGGTTTGGCGAGTCGAACTGATAGACATCTGCATCGGTTGTAACATAATTATGCAGCAAGGATCTAATCTCGTTCTGGTACAGATTCCACAACTCTTTGAAGCTTCCAAGTAGGGCACTGTTGTTACCAGCACCTTCCCTTCGGATTAGGACCTTGATAGACTCGTGGAACACACGATGACCTTCTCCAATTGCCTCAAACTTGCCATATAGAGACCATAGGAGGTCGTAAATCACATCTGCTCGCATTTGTGTTTCACGTGTTCCATAGACGTGAAGACCATCGCCTCTGGCTGATCCTCCTCGTAAAGAGCTGGGATGCCTTTGATCCACCTCGTTGATAGTCTCATTGACGATAGTAAAGAGCTCAACTGGGAGTCGCTGCTTAAGAGTCTCCACGGCATTTTGCAAACGTCCGAGCCTGTTTAGAGATTCCACCAGCAGTCCTACATAGTAGAATGTATCGGCTTCGGGATTTTTCATAGGATCTTCCCGGACCGTCTTGTCAACGTCAATGGCATCGAGAATAACGTGAAATGGGGCGATGGGCTTGATATCACCAAAGCCTTCGGTGACGGCGCCTTGCGTTTTAGCCAAGCTCTGCCATCTTTCCTGGCAATACGGTGACTTGAGATAGAGGTGCTCGTGTAGCTCTTCTACAAGGATATCCATCAGGGCAGTTTCTTGGTTTGCAAGGTAGCTCCTCAAGTCAGTAAGGGCACCAATATCGTCCAATTCAGGCTTCCGTAGCTTTCGCAGCGCATTCTGAAGCACTTCCACGGCCGTCAAGAATCTCTTCTCCGATATCCTTGCCTCCAACTGATCCGGTACTGCTCGGAGGTCATCCAACTCATTAAGAGTTTGCACCAAGGCGTCAAACTCTTGAGATGATTTTGAAAGTTTCTTTAATTCAGGATCCGTTGCGCAGAGGCTTGTTTTGGAACTCGCCAGTGATTCCTTCAAGGCACGTACTCGCTTCTGCGACTGCTGAATGCTACTTTGAATTTTGTGAAATGTACCTATAGAACTGTTGAAGCCCTGGTGGTGCTCGTGGACGATACCCTTAAGCGACTCTTGCAGGTAGTTATGTGATTGCTGGAACTGGGCGTATTCGTGAGCGCGACCAACCGAGCTCCTGTCGAGCAGCTGCAACGCCAGTTGAACAGGGACACAATCGTCTTGACACATTGCAGGCCATTCTTTCTTTATGTGGTCGATAACCTCGGTGATTTGCCGTGCAGCATGAGTGTCTGCTGGTTGTGGTGGAGCTTGTACTTGTGGTATGCGTGATCGGGAGGACATCTGTCGAAGGCTGGGTGGTGGTCGCGGCTGTTGAGTGGCAGGTGGTGTGGCATATCGATCGCTGCCGTAGCCATCTTGATACCCGGACCGGTAGTCATCGTTGGAGCGTCCAAAGTTGCCATAGCCGTTACCTTCGCGGTGAGGTCGGTCGAATCGATTCGACATGATGGGTATGAGGTTGGGAGATGGCGGGCCGATTAGGAGAAACGGGCTGTTTCGTAGCGCATCGTCGCCATGCAGAACACGATGGATAGTGCTGAGGTAGCTCTGGGAAAATAGAGGGCTCGTAGGTCTATAATGTGTCCATAGAGAGAGAGTCAAGTCGTGTTCACGCTGCGGAAGTTAGAGGTTGGGTCGAGGGGCGGGAGCTGGTTAGGTCACCTTGTGGCGCATGAAGGGGCAGGGGGTTATCTAAGTCTAGATCACTACTAGGCAGTACAGGAGCTAAGGAGCTACGTATAATCTTGGGTACCTAGGGTAACTACTAAGGTCTGATTTAGAGACTGGACCTCAAATATTCAACTGTAGCCATGAGGAAATGTCGCCATCAATTTTATCGATTGACCTACTGCTTGATTGTGAAAATAATTTTACGCTGATATAGCATCAATTTGAAAGAGCCTCATTACATGTGAGCCGAGTTCGCTCATAGAGGTGCAACATCCGTAATGGTCAAGTAATAGAATGAACAGTTCAGTAATATTAAAAAAGATAAACAAATTAAAAAGTCGATATCTTGACCAGGTAAGACACAGCGCAGTAAACTTTACTCTGCTGTCAGACTTTTGGTATATAATTTTGCTCATAAACTTATGGTTTTCATAGCAAGTGACGAGACTCAGGGAAAGAAAACCGAAACGACGGTATCGAATTAAGTTCCACTACCTACCTGCCCTCATACGCATCATCCTGTCAATATTCATCAATGAGTACCTCCGTGTATAGCTGCTTGCGGAGGGACAAGGTGTTGATGATCGTCCCCTGCTGGTTTCTGTACACCAGTTTTAGGAAGCCCCTCACCCGGACTGGCGTTCGGATCCTGGACTGTTGTTCCAGACAGATCTGCTTGAGCTATTCGGCCATCCTGCACTTCGAGCTGATCCTGAAGAACAGCCCCAGGTTGTTCAGCAACTTGCATCCTTTTATCCTTTGCCAATATTGCTTTCACTAGACCGCGCGCCCCTTCAACTATCACATCTTGCCGGTCCCAAGCCAAGAAACCTGGAGTTCCAGGCGCTCGGTTGAGGTGCACGATGTGGTACTCCCTGTTAGCCCAGCCAGGGCAAGAGTACATGATCTTTGCAGGTCGTGGGAGTGTTCGTTGCTGCTCAGCCTGATCCTCGTCTCCAGTGAAAACGGTAATGGCAACCTTGGGTTTCTTAGTCGTCCTTTTTTCCTCCACAGGCTCGATCTCTGACGCGCATTGAGCCCAGAATCGCAGAGCAGCCTCAGGGCCAGGTAGCCATATGAGACAAGTGAGAGTGATGATGTCTTTAGGTGTGAGTTCCTTCTTAGGACCAAGAGTCCGGAGCAGTTTCAGCACATAGAGGAGGAGGCCTGTCGGAGAGTCACACAGCGCATATGACGGCGTGTTTGGTTCAAAGTCACTGCGACTTTGCCGTCCCAGGCTAACAGCAGACTTCTTCTTGCTCAGCTGCGGCGTCTTCTGCTTCTGTATAGCCGAGAGGTCGTCCTTGGAGTAGCCCAAAATTGAAGAGCCTAAGAGTCGAGCAAGTTTCCATTTTAACCACTCACTGGCTGAGCCCGAGAGTGTAGGGCATGTCAGAGGAGGTGCAATAAAATGAAACCCTAGGCATGATTCTGAATAGTGGATTGAGAGGTGCCGAGCCAGTCTCCAATCAATAGCAGCAGGCGAAATTGAAGCAGAGCCGGCGTTACTTCCGACGTAATGTTCGTATGATAGTCTCTTCATCAAGCTGTCCAGTAGCTGAGCTGTTGTAGAAACAGGGGGTGCGTTAGAAGGAAGAGCATCGCTGAAACCCAGGCCGGGCAAGGCCGGAATCACAACATGAAACGGCTGGTTTGCACCAGCATCTTCAGGATCACTCAACGGCTGAACCAGGTGACCTAGCGACAGGTTGGTCAAAGGGAAAGGAGGTATTAAGAGCAAAGGAACAGCGTTAGCATGAGGAGAGCGGGCATGAATAAAATGAAGCCGGACTGGCGTTGATGAAGTAGAAGTTTGAAAACTGGTTCTGAACTGGGGAAGAATTTGGTTCAGCTCTTCTTCGTGATTCTGCCATGAGAATGATTCTTGCCTAGGTACTATTCGTGAGCCTCGCCCTACGCAGCTCTCTCATAGAGCTACTTACCAAAAGTCAACAAGAGACTCAACTTGAGGCTTTGGCTCCCACCAATCATTTGAACGAGGCTCATGAGGCAGCCGGGTGAGCTCTAGTTTCTGTCGCGTGATATCAAGATACTTGCTTGATACCTATAAAAAAGTAAATGGTTAGTAGCTCCTCGATCGGTTGGTGTCACTCGTTGAGGTACTCACACGGATACGATAAGGCTGTACCTCATCGCCGGAGTCTCCGGGTTGCTGTTGAGACATGCTCAAGTGTTGTATCAGCAGATTCAGTTCTGCTCGACCTTGATATGATGTAAGAAGCCCCAGCTTCAGTAGTGACCAAATGAAGCCGAACGAAATTGAATAGCTAGCAAAGGGCACTTTGAGACAGGTGAGAACCGAGAAATTAGGAAATGCGACCGACTGCGAGTTGCATCAATAAGCTGAGTTGCTTTCGTGTTGAACCGTAACCCGGCCAAAAAAACAACAGGACCTGGACCCTTACAACCCACCCTTCAACAAGACCCTTGTCGCGATAGCTGCTAGAATTAAGGGACCTTGGGACGTGGCTGATGACCACTGTGGCTTTAGCGTATGGGGATCACGGCACAAATGGTCCGGGACGGCTTATCATTGGCTGTGAAAGTGAAGCTCCCCGGTCGGTGGTGGCGGTGCGTACGAGTCCCCCTTGCACCCTTCGGAAATGATCACTCCAGGCATTAGACGTGGCTTTGCTTTGACCTTGCAGCTTTGCTGGCATAAATCACGTTGTTTGCCTACTTCTGCCAACTTTTGCTTTTGAAAACAAGGAATCCAATCGGTGTGGAACTGTGCAGGAGGGTATTTCCTAGATCCTGTTGGCTGTGGCTGGTCCCGAGTCAAATTAGCCACCTCCATCCCGACGCGCCACATGTTAGCTACTGCGCCAGTAGTCAAAACTTGAAACACCAGCTGATGAGACGAGGATGAACAGCGCATGTGATTATGTGCATAGAAAACAGCATGACCTGAGCCGCTCTGATGCAAATGCGAGTTTTTGATTGACTCCAATCCGTACCCAAACGCCTGTTTCTAGACTACCCCGCCGATTCGCTTCCCATGTACCATTCGTTCTCTTATCCTACACGATGAACACTGTTGGAATCAATAAAGGCAGATCATGAAACAATAGCCTCATGCTAGCAGCTGCTTAGCTTTAGGACTCAGCGCTCCCTCTTCAAGGAAAAGTTGCCAAGCAGTGCAGAAAGTTCTAATTGCTCAACTAAGGGTTGTTGAGCAAGCGCCCGCCCTTGCTGAACTCTTCGTGTGTTCTCCTTAATTGTTTCGCTGTGGCGCCTGGCTGCCTCCCTGCGGCCCGCCCCGGAGGTTGATCTGCCCTATCCGTGAGACAATGTTACTACCGACAGCGTCAACAGCCCCTCGAGGGGATGTCAGTGTTGGACCCTCCGGGGCTGTTTCTTGGACCCTGAAAAGTTTGATAGCGGTACCATTCCATATGCCCATAGTTCCTCTGGAAACCTGCATCTCGGTTGTAAAGATAACCCCCCATAGCAGAGACTCATACCAACCCAACGCCAGCTGGGACCATTCAAAAGAATGTACACGGGGAGCTGATGGCTCAATGCCAACAACATGGACACCTGAAATTCGTCGTAGTGTTTCTGGTGTTGGCATATCGGCTGTTAATTCTTGTCGCGGCAAGAGGGCAGACACTTGTTGAATGACTGCCAGGATTGTGTGGAGAGGCAGTTCGAGCAGCCAGCTGTCGATCCAGTGGGCCGAAGGCTCAAATGCCCCTGCCTGTGATTGTCCTGATATCGAGCGCCCGCCTAGGCTGGTGGTGCTGTTTTGCCGCGAGAAGGTGGGAACACCCGCTGGCATCTTGCCACGAGCCTTCTCGGACATCCCTCGCAATTGAGTTGGGACGGCATCCTCTACGTTGGGGATCGATGACCTCCGGGACGGGGCTTCACTTGACGTTGACCGTGCAGGAGTCTCTTGCCGTTCCTCATCGTCACTGTCATCGTTGTCGTCATCGTCGTCATCATCGTCGTCGTCTCCAATCGCGAAGGCACCGTCTTCTGGGACTTCTTCCAATGACGAGTGCCGTGGCTGGGCGCTGTTTGGACTCCTCAAGCTGTCAACTGAGCTGCGCACAGATGCAGCATCGAATGGATCAAAATGGTGTCCAGAATCCTTTCTTCTTCTGTTCCTTCTCTCAATTTCCTCTTGGCCACTCTCCAGAGTGAATGAGCGCAAGGCTTCAACCCTCTTCTTGTTTTTGAGGATAGCAAATGCTAACTCAGGGTTCTTTGGGTATTTGTTCTCCAGTATTGAGCTAATAGATTCCAGCAGTGAGTGGAGCAGAGCGTGATTAGTCTCATTTGCAAGTAGAAACGAAGGGGAGGACATGGAAGAGAACAGCTGCATCAGTTTTGCGCTGCTAGTGCTGCTCAGCCCCTCAAGATAAGGTGCGATGTTATTGATCACCGCCAACAGAGCTGGGTATATTGCCGATAGCTTCCCTTGACTTGAAGTGATCAGATTGTAAATTGAGTGGATAAGAAAGTCCGCATAGGTCCCTCGGAATCCCGGTACTCGAATAGACGTTGGTAGACTCTCCTGCCCCTCGAAGTACTTGTTCAAGTTGACGCCAAAGTTAGTCTCCACGCTTAGAGTCTGGAGCAAGAAAGCGCACATGCGCACAACTCCTTGCTTGGTAGCATCGTTCTTATACTCAAGAGCATAGAAGAGGGCTAGGACTACAAAATCATGCGCTCTTTCGGTGTCCACGATGAAAGATCGAAACCTTTTGTTGCATTGAAGGATCTCCCAGAATAACATCAGTATTTCAGGGGCAAAGTGGCCGGGTGACTGAGAACCTGGAAGATATGAAGTCTTCTCTTGAAGTGGTTGGTTTAGAATTCGAGTCATCCCGTCCACAATAAACTGAAAATCTTGTGGCCGGTGGAGTCGGCCTAGAAAGTGACGATAAGAGTGTTTAGGCGATGGGTTCGATGGGTTCTCAGGAATAGGGTACAACAAGAGCACCAAGAGGAACTGCAGTGAGTATGTCACAAGCATCTGCTTGCCGTCCTTGAATACAAGGGTGTTATAAGGCACGCGCCACGTAGCAGGGTTGTATTTCAACGTCTATAAATGAAGTCAGCATCAGTACTTCGAAGCCTAGAGATCCTAGGTGGACCAACTGTGTTGAGTAGGGAACAAAGCACAGAGAGCACGACTTGCTTGTCTGGACAAGCACATAAGTGTGTCAACGTCCGTACGCCATTCTGTGGCAGGACACCAGCAGTCATGTACAGGCTCTGGCCAGAAAGCGTCAAGAGAAGCCGCAGAATCTCTGATCGATTGCTTTCATAGTCTTTTGTTGTTGCAACAGCTGTGTTGCAACCCACCCCACTCTGCCAAATCGCATAGCTAACTTTCGGTCGGCCATTGGGTTGTCGTGGTAAAGTAAGATCAGAAAAGAATAGCAAATCGACCAGCGTGTCTACCAGCTCTTCAGCAAGTGGCTTGACCTCCTCGAACTCGGCAGTTTGCGTCTTGCGCTCAGCCTCCTGAGCTTCGTCAAAGAGGATCTCGTTCGCGATAGCCCCGTGCCGAGTGCGTTTCCTTCGTTGAGCCCAGAAAAATTGTTTCTCCCAGTCACTGAGAGATTCCTTTTCGTATAGGTAAGGTAGGATACGTGTGAGTACTCGGATACAGTTCAAAGCCTCGCGTTCTGGAGCAAGTTCAGGATCAGGGAAAGATGGGTGATGACGTAGTATGAATAGACGAGAAGTGATGGCTAGGATGAGGGTTTCTAGGTTTTCGAGTGCTCGATCCCGAGTTCTTCGAATGTCGGCAGGTGTGAATAAACTAAAGACATCCTCAGAAGACTCAGGAAGCTCCCAAAACTGCGTGATATCATGTCAGTAAACGAGTTATCCATGGAAAGGTAAAGTAGGACTTTGGGTGGAGCAGGCGACGAACAGAGGTCCAGTATGCATCATCCGCTGGGATATGCCGTTCTTCTGATAAACGAAAAATGCCCCGTTTGAAAACGAGCTTTGAATCACTCGCGCCCATTGCTATCGCATGAGAAGATGCCGCGAGAGTCTCTGCGGTGGGTGTCCTCTTTGAACCTTTAGTTTAGAAGGCTCCGGAAATGACGAAGTGTTGTGGCTAATGGTTAAGGTAGCAGGTAGGTGCATGCGATGGATCCTATAGGGAGTGATTGACCAATCACGTGTCATACGATGTATCGTCCGACCCGATATTATACCGGAGCCGTTGATGATTCAATATTTTTTTTTCTGGATCGGCGTCACTTGCGAAGTCTTTCCATCTTTGATTTTGGCCAACTTTGGACAAAGTTGATCGACTTCGTCAAAGACGCCCCGATGCTTCGACTACGGCGTGGGATACCCCCCGCGGCCACGTTTGCGCATATCTGTCGGCCCCATCTACGATGCCCGCGACAATGTTCACCCCTCCGGTTATTTGCGACAGAGACTCGCCCGGACGACACTTCGATTCCCACGCCGAAACCCGCCCCTGATTCCGAAGATGCGCTCAATTCAACGAAGACCGCCTCGGACAAGACTGGAAAGGGAGCGAAAGTCGCGGAAAGGAAAAAAGAGGGCAAAAAGAGAAGAGCAGCTCGTCTTGAAGTAAAAGGATCTACAGAGGGGACTACTGAAAACGATATCAGCGATGCATTGGCTGTGGCTAAGAGAGTCTATGGTATCGACAAGTCGAAGAAAAAGAAGAAAACCAAGGGGTCCAAGCCAAGGAGTCCAAACGAACAACAGAGGACTGATAAAGCCCACTCATCAGAGGCCAGCTCTGGGGTAGTTAATCAGCAGACTGGTACCTGGGCATCACTGAAAGAGAAGTTGCAACAAGTGCTGGCTACAGAACCTTCGAAAGACCAGACCGCCCCCCAAGAAGATCATACCACTCCCTCCCCCGAACTGGATCAGCATACCATAGCAAATAGCCATGAGACAGAGCCTAGTGCAGCAGCTCCACCGTCGAAGAAGAAGTTGAAGACTGTCAAAAGGCAGAAGAAGGCTTTGCCTCCAGTTTACACCATCAAGCCCCAATACCTCAAGTTGAAAGCAGTTGAAGAAGAATCTAGGAGAAGCGTCCCCAAGCTAGCCCATCAACTGGACAAGGTTCTTTTCAATGGCGGACCCTACCAACTTCAAGATCAGCGGACCCGGGTTTACAACTTTGACCCATACCTTGCTTCAATTATGCCCGTTGATGAGTTTGATTTCGACGCTCTGAAAGAGTATGTGACATCCTCCAAGGACAGTCGGTTGACAGACTTGTGTGCCAAATATAAGAAGAAGTACTGTGGTTCAACATCTAGTATGACGGCCATGCTCTCCCAGTTCCACTTTCTTCTCTCAGCGTGGAGGCCCTTGAGTTTCAGACACTTATCCCGCTCTTTCGAGGTCGAGTATGATACGTTCACCGTGCTGACCCGAGGTCCTGCTGCCGCATTCGCCCGTTATAAAGACGGTGTGTATGCTATTGACGCCGACAAAGAATTCGACACAGCCAACGTTCTGAGCATGCTGGGGAAATCAATGGAAAAACTTCTCACTCTCAACAAACCCCACTTCGAAAAGTACAGGAGAAGCCGTTCGCATGAGTTATCCGAAGAGGAGAAGAATGCCGATGAAGCATTCCATTTCTCCACGCTGGGTGATTTTATGATGCGGTCGCAGCTGGATGCTTATGATCCACGACTTCCAGGAACGGGCATGTTTGATCTGAAAACCCGTGCAGTAGTTTCCATCCGCATGGATGTTGGAGGCTATCAAAAAGGGGTTGGATATGAGATTCGTAGCCGTTTCGGTACTTGGGAGTCTTTCGAACGTGAGTACTACGACATGATCAGAGCGGCGTTCCTCAAGTATTCTTTGCAAGTGCGCATGGGCCGAATGGATGGTATATTCGTTGCGTTCCACAACACACAACGAATATTTGGTTTTCAGTATATTAGCCTCGAGGAAATGGACGAGGCTCTTCATGGAACTGCGAACCGCAGTGTGGGAGACGAGGAGTTTAAAGTCAGTGTCAAACTCTTGAACGATCTTTTGGACAGAGCTACGAAGCGTTTCCCTAAAAAGTCACTACGTTTACACATCGAGACTCGGCCAACAAACCCCCCTCTCACTTATTTCTTCGCCGAGCCTGTCAGCGATGAAGAGATTCAAAAAACCCAGGAGAAGGGGAGTGAAGCCGTGGCTATGTTTAAAAACAACATGTTGCGTATTCCACAGGATGAAGAGAACAGCCGAATGAATGACGAAGCTGAGCCCCAGACTAAGAAAGATACTCAAAAGCTATCATCGACCGAAAGACAGAAGTCGTGGGATGAGATGATGGCCAAGGTCGACCAAACTGTGGAGGATGACGCCGCCGGCTTGGATAGTGTGCGAGAGGCCATCGAGCAAGCTCTTGAGCAGAGTGGTTTGCTGACTGGGAAGCCCGAGCTGGAGAGAGAAACCTACATCAACGAACTTGTTGAGGCTTTGACCGAAGAGTTGAAGGACAACAAAGAAGCAGCCAGTGAACTTGAAGACACAGCTCAGATGGGATTAGCAGAAGACAATGCACTGGATACGAGTGAATCCTCTTCTGAAACCGAGGATGCACTGCTCCCATCCATTGAGGCATCTGAAGGCGACAATTCCAATAATGACGTGGATTCTAAAGATGTGGAATACGCTGGGAAAGAGACAGAGCCTGGCCTAACCGAAGATGTCGAGACTAGGGCTGAGGATGAAGGGCATAGTTCCATAATTAACGACGCTGTCGATGGAACTGACATTTCCTTAAACAGCGACGACTCAGCAGATGCTACTCTCAAGGACCTTATCATCAAGTTTGCTCAAGGTGTTGACAACAACCAGAGCAATCTGGGGACCTTTGAGCGAGTTTTGTCGGAATTGGTGCGAGACCAGAAGGAGCCGGCTAGCGAGGTTGATGATAGCAACACAGCCACCATTGACGTTTCTCCAGCAGAATCTGTCAAGACCCCTGGAGCAGACAAACCCTCACTGACAGAGGAAGAAAGATCCGACGAAGAAAGTGACAGCATACCAAAGAAGGACATTCTTGGTTTGTATGTCACAGTCCGCAACATGGTCGACGGCGAGGTCGTGGAACGTATCTCGTGCTCCGACCATGAGGAACCAATCAACTGGAAAGTGGAATACACAGTCGTGGAGCTTCAAGCAGACAGAGCGCGTAAAATTTTGAAGGAACTCAAGAAGCGCAGGAAGAAGGCGCTTGTATCAACCCCTGAGGATCGCGAGAGGGAATGGCACAGAATGTGGGGGGGAACGCTACCAGAACGCACAGAAGCTGGGAGGAAGTACAGAGACTCGGTCATGCAGAGGGAGGAACAGACAGGCGTTAAGCTTGCATGGGAAGCTGACGCAAGAAATAAGACTAACATGAACAAGCGGAAAGAGGCGCATTCGCGTAAGGGCTCGGAAAAGAGAGGTCGGTCGAAGGAGAAAACGAAGACGAAGAAGGGGGAAAAGACATCTCCGATAAAGGAGTAGAACAGGCCAGCTGCAAAAGGAAGAATGCTGTGGGTATCCAAAAGCCTGCTTGAATTGGAGCAATGTGCTCCTTGTATCATTATCTATGGCGCAGATGTATAACTCATCATCATCGGTCTTGTATATTACATTTGTCTGGTTTTGAGGCATGAAAAGAGGTGTACGAAATAGATGTATGTATGGATATGAATAAGAAATAATCACGCAACTATTGTATACGTTGAGCCTCTGCCAACGTCCTTGATGGGCGGATTTGAGATCGGAGTAATTAGTTGTAGTTGTTGGCTGGTTGGCTGCTGGAGATGAGACATGGACCACCTCAGCGGTGACGTTTTCCTGTCTACCTAGGTACATACCATACCGACATTATGCACTCGTGTGATTGCTCTAATTGGGTCATGTGGCCGTTATAGTGGTTACACTAAGCCGATTTTGGAGATGATTTGTTTAAGATGACAATAAGTTGATGGTCTCTATGGTTTACTTGTGTTGTATAAACAAGTTCAGTGTATACCTTGTTCCCTATTTCGCCATTTCTGAGACCAACCGTTTTCCCCTTTCTCTCACATCGACAAAGATGCGCATATCAACAACTCTCCTACCCTGTCTTGGCGCCATAACAGCGGTTATCGGAACTGACGGAGAGGTTGTGGTGCCTCAAGGTCTCAATGAAAACCAAAAGACTTTGTATACAAATGACTGGGCAGATCGAATATGGAAACAAATACAGAGTGTTTCGTCTTGTTCGGGATGTCAGGTGAGTTGCAACTGGTCATGAATGTGACTACAAAGAGCTGAAGATGACGGTGTAGGGCCTTTTAGTGACTTTCAAGAGCCTTGCGAATCTGGGGGATCGACATTTTATCAACACACTACAGGACGTATGCAAAAAGTCAAAGGTAGCCTAATAAGTCCTTATAAGATACAAGACTCTATTTAACAAGTTCAAGGTCGAGGATGCAGATGTTTGTGATGGAACCATCGAGCTTCAAGGGCCTATTATAGCCGAGGCGTTGCGAAACGTTGCCATCGGTTCAAAGACTTCGCAGCATTTTTGCGTAACATTTCTAGGCCTCTGCCACTATCCTGCTATAGACGAATGGGAAGTCCCTGTGCCTCCTGACCACTTGCACCGAAAGCGTCCAGTCTCGAGCGGAAGAGACCCTATCAAAGTTGTTCACTATTCCGATATACATGTTGACCAGCTCTACACTGAAGGGTCGAGTTCAGAGTGCAACAAACCCATATGCTGCAGGTCAGTAACGCCTTTACCAGTGCTTATGATGCTGTTCGTTGACTTGAGAAGACCTTTCACAGAAAATGACGAGCCTGGGAGAGCGGTATCTCCGGCTGGACCATATGGGGAGCATACTTGCGACTCTCCTGCTTCTCTTGAGCATAGCATGTATGAAGCAATCAAAAAGTTGGTACCCGACGCCGCTTTCACGATTTTTACGGGAGACATTATCGATCATTCAATCTGGAACACATCTTGGGACTATAATGAGCACCAAAGTGAGCGCCCTTCACTCAAATACTTCACCAAAAAAACTAACCTATCAAGTTATTCGATCATATGAGCATATGGATAGACATCTCGGTATAGTCTACGGAACAGCTGGCAACCACGAGTCTCATCCCACCAACGCCTACCAGCCTAGTTCCATCGGCGATGCTTCCTCGTGGATCTATGACCTTCTCGCAGGGACATGGTCTCGTTGGATCGGGCACGAATCAGCCTCCACAGCAGCAAGAATCGGCGCTTATTCAACAAAATATCCCAATGGTAACTTGCGCGTCATCTCTCTCAACACAAATCTGTTTTATCGTGGGAACTTCTGGCTTTTCCAGAGGAAGATGCTGCGCGATCCCAGCGGGCAGATCGATTGGCTTGTCGAAGAACTCCACGCTGCTGAGAAAGCCGGAGAGCGTGTCTATATTATTGGGCACATGCCGCTGGGCGACCGGAACGCATTCCACGATCAATCGAATTACCTGAACCAGGTAGTGAACCGATACTCAGCAACCATCGCAGCCATGTTCTTTGGTCACACCCACAGAGATCACTTTCAGATTACGTACAGTGATACTCCGGGTAAGACCTTCAACAATGCTCTAGTAACATCATATGTCGGCCCCTCACTCACGCCCATGTCAGGAATGCCCTCTTTTCGTGTCTACGATGTTGATCCCGTGACGTTCGCTGTCCTCGATGCAACTACTTACAGCGCCGACATGACGTCTCCTACGTACCAGACTCAAGGCCCCATGTGGGTAAAGTATTATTCTGCAAAGGAGACATATGGCCCACTCACGAACCCTCCCCTAATCGACGATACGGCGGAGCTCACCGCTTCATTCTGGCACAACATCACCGAGGTCTTCGAGAGGAATCAGACGGCCTTTGATGAGTACATGCTACGTCTCAGCAGAGGCTGGGTACAGCCAGAATGCACCGGCGAATGTCGGTCGTCGCAGATCTGTATGCTACGAGCGGCACGGAGCCAGGATGGCTGTGACATACCAACACTAGGTTCCTCGTACCATACAAGGATGCAAAATGTTGCAGAAAGAGATGAGTGTGGCATCTCGGTTTTACAAGCGACTTTTTCAGCCTTGGTGGCCAAGGAGGGAGCTTTGAAGATTCTGCAAGAGATTTTAGTAGGCCTGAATGTGAAGTTGCATGGATGATCAAATATGTCTATTGTGGCAAGAATGGTACTCGAAGCCCTTCTCTCAATCCGTCAGGATGCGGTCTAGATATCATAGATATGATACAGGATAATGAAGCATATCTCTAGCCTTACGTGTGGTCTGTGCCCCTATTCTCCCTCTTCCACTGCTCTCCTAGCTCTTTCACCTCCTGGTTTGTCTTCATTATAGACTCTCTGGCTCCAGGCCAAGGCTTGCGACCTCGACCTGTGTCAAACAATCTGTAAACCGCTGGCACATCAGTTCCGTCCATAAGCAAGTTGTAAAACTTTCGGTCGTTCCACCACAGCTTCCAGGCTTCCCAAGTGAAGCACCCCAAGCGATCGGTGACTCCTGTACCTGCTGCTTGGTTCAGAAACTCGTAAGTTGGCTTGGCCCTCCACCGAAATCCAGGATGAGGAGCCGGGCCTCTCTGGAGTGTCTTGACAAGATAATCATAGTGATCATCAATATCCCTACGCCTCTCTTCGGCAGACGGCATGGGGTAGTCTCCAGACCACAAGCTCGCCAGAGCCATGGTAGTGAGATCATAAAGTACGAATGGAGGTCTCATGATAATCATATGACCAAGAAAAGCCAACGACTCAGGAAACTGTTCCGAGACGAAGCCATGGAAAAGACGTGCAAACTTGCTTTCCTCGCCGTAGAACTTGGTCGCTTCAATCCGCTTGTGGTGGTCAGGGGCAATGGCTGGGTTGGTCGGATCCCCAGGGCCCTTGACGATAGAAAAGTCATAGCCATAGCCCGAGCAGAAAATGATGGCATCGACGTCTTCCAAAACCGTGCCGTCCGTAAGAGTAATAGTCTTGGGACCAGTTACTTCCTTGATGCCCTGGACAGATTTGACTGTGCCATCTTTGAGGTTATCGGCCAGATGCTCGGAGAACAATGGAACTCGATGTAGGACTCCATCAACTGGTCGGGTACCGAATACTTCCTTCAAATGTGGCCATTCTTTATCTCGCATATTGATCATCATCTTGGTCATGAGACCTGCAAAAATATTCGGCATGATGTTGCCTATTGTTCTCACACAAATAGACACACGACGACTCAATGTGTGCTCAAAGGCCTTGCCTTTGACTCTCCTGGGGAGCTAAAAAATGATCAGGATCTGAAGCTGTAGTTGACTAGAGCTGGGGTTCTTACCACGAAGACGGTGCCACGATGGCTAAGATAGACCTTGTTGGTCCCAGCTTTGACCAAGAACGAGGTCGAATCCACACCAGTTGCCCCAATACCTACGACAACCACGTTTTTGCCCTGGTACTTGGAGGCGTCTTTAAACTGACGGGAGTGAATTGCATCCCCAGAGAACTTCTCTAGACCTTTCACGTGGGGGAGATGGCGGGTATTGAGCATGCCTGTAGCGACAACTACACGACCGAATGTTCTGACCTCTCCAACCCCCGTCTCAACATCCTTGAGAAAGACCCTCCAGGCTTTTCGTGGCTCATCGCGTTCTATATGGTCGACTGAGACTGAGAATCGTATGTGCGGATACAGGCCAAACTGTTCGGCGTAAGATTCGAAGTATCTTTCGAGATCCTTCTGAGGGGGGTGCACAGGGAAATCTAGAAATACTATGAGCTCCACGGCCACAGGAGCAATGTACGGCTGGCTTACCATCGGGCATAGGAAAATCAGTAATGGAACACTGGGACCTATTAATATTGCGATCTGTCCCCTTGAAGAGAGAAAGAAACATACGCATTGCTTGGAGGTGTTGGCTGTCGTGTACTCCAATGCAGTTGTCTGCTCGATATTGTTTGACGCATGCCATGTTCCACCAACGTACTCTTGTCTTTCAAACGCTTTTGCGTTGAGCCCCTGTTCGCGAAGGTTCTTCAGAGCTAGAAGACCAAGTGGTCCTGCTCCTACGACGCAGATGTCGGAGTTGAGTTCTTGATTCTGGGCATCCATGATTCAGTGAGAATATTATCTTGATATGGGTCTAAGAAGAACGTACAAAAGTGCGTATCTCTGCTCCTTTATATTCCCACTTTCTCTAAGTACCTATTTGATATTAACAACAGGGTAAAGATCCGAACTGCCGCGCGAGGTAGTGATCGCGCTTGATGCTGACACTTCTGAACGGCGCCAGAATGGAGGCTGTCAGCTTTTAGATCATCACATAGGGTTACGACGCGTAAAACAGAGGAGGTAAGCTGATTCCAACCAGTAAAGAACTACAATTGCCAATGGAGCTGCTTATTATGAAGAGTTGGGATGTATCCGAGAAAGTCTCCGGAGCTCTTTGATATTCGCACCAGCAGGGGTGTGAGATTGTACTTCCACAGGTTTTATGTGTCCGGCCTATCCCTTCTTCTGGGAGACACGTCTTCTCTTCTATGTTGATAGGGTATTGAGAATGTAGCATGGAATGTGAAGGCGAAAGAGTCTGTCTGAAGATATGGAACAACCTAAGTGGTTGTAATACACACTTGGCCAATATCAAGATGATATTCCTGCTGTTGTGTGCCTCTATGGAACGGTTATATGGATCACTTTAAGATTCAAGATGTGATTAAGGAAAAAGTTGACACATTCTGACGGTCATGAGAATGAGGATGCTCAGGCTTGGGAGATGTTGGGGGGATACGCATAGTTGTGATTAGAAGTTATCACGAGCAATTTTTGCATGAACACAAGTACAGTTTCGGTTAAGAGAACCTGAGATAGTGGCAATAGTGATTGCCACTGTAAGATGAACGAGTGAAAAACAAAACACGGATTGGTAAATATTGCTGGATGCCAGACAAATGGCTCATCTCGATGTGATCTGCTCGGTAGATGGACTTAAGGAACTGGGGACTGTACCAGAAAATTGTCACAAAAAAGCCTAGGTACATATTTGAGCACATGGAGGTTTTCGGCCTCCTAGACAAGCCGCTTTGGAACCCAACATATAACCTCCATGATCTGGCGGCGATGGAGCATATCGAGAGAAAACTTATAGACCTTTTGGTAAAGCTATAGTCAACTGGCAATGCCAAGTGCGGTATTCGTCCACGGATAGGAAGACAAAGTAAACCGCTGCTCATGGCGCAAAGAATTCATAGGCTGGTGTTCTTAGCAACTGAAGTTGAGAAATTTGAGGTTTGGGTATCCAAGACTTACCGTAAGGTAGTTGTATCAAACAATAAGCCCAGTGTCATTTATCTAAAGTTGCTCCGAGATAGCTGCATGTAGGTATCTGTCCAGGACTGGGCAGTAGGTATACATTAGGAGGAAGGGCAGACGCATCAGGATCGGAATGGACTACTTATAGCAAAATCAAGTGAATAAATCAGCTATTTCATGAGTTATTCGGTTGCCAACAAAGAATTTGGGGCCCTCAAGGCATTCCCCTTCTTCTATGTAGGTACGGAGTACCCTCGAATTCATGTCGACTGGGCACTGAGGTCAGTAGCGCTGTTGTGCATAATGTTTCAGTACAGCCTCCGTCCAAGCGCTAACCTATAGCTCAGCTATGCCCCCTAGGGGGGGAAAGAAAACAAGGGACCTTGATCCTAAATGACAAAAAGGCTTAGGTGATATAGCCTAAGCTTAGGATAGCTTTTGCTAAGTTTATTTTGACAGCCCACAGTAAGGTTCGCTGTTTTCTTGCCCCCCGGGGGCCCCATTAGAGAATTGGCTCCCATCTACCTTAATCAACAACATACTCCAGATCTCCCACTTACACTCCTCTGAGCTTGAAACCAAAAAATATTTATCGCAAAAAAGGCATCAACTGTAGCTTATGCTCGGCATTCGTCCTACTCTTAAAGCGAGGCGTTCCCTGCTGGATCTGATCCGCACCAGAGGCGAAGACGACGACGACGACGACGACAACAGCCAGCGAGAGCAAGGGAGCGACATTGACGACGATAGCCTTAGCTCAGGCTCCGGGGCCAGAGGGAGCCGTTACAGAGGGAGCTTCAGCGATAGAGCCCCTGCGCCTCCCGTTAACGTTGCTGCTGTTCGAGACCCCACCCGCAAAGCATCGTCATCATCCTGGCTCCACTCAAGAGCTGGGAAAGCAGCAGCAGCTCTAGCGTTGGTGGACGTAGCTCGCCAGGTGCCTCTGCCAAACTCTCCACCACCATCTCCATCTCCATCTCTGTCTCCATATTCACCTTCATCAACACCTCAAACTTCATCTCAGCCGCCTCCTTCGTCAACCCTCTCCCCCGGTTCGACAGCATCTTCCATTCGGCCTCAGTCGCCGCATTCTCCTACCTCTCCTCATCTTCAATTAGACAACGCGCCAGTTTCGTCGTTGAAGATGCCTCCTGTGCGTTGATTCCCGACCTCCCCCAAGCTTGCTGGCGACAACGCGGCGCATTTTATGCTGCTTGGTTCTCGATACTGACTTACGACCATCTGTAGAAAACATCAAAGGCTGCGAACAACAGCAGCAAGACCAATGAGGAAGATGGATATCAAACCGGTATGTTCTTTAACCAAGTTCAGGCACCTTGCGGTGTCGCTAACACTATCTGCAGGTAAAATCTACTCCATTTCTGGGTCAGTACCTACCGTTTTCTTCAGCCTGCGATCTGTTCTCGATCCCCAAAAATACACTCGAATCGATATTTTGACTGTCAACATGTCATGCTGACTTTATACAGTCCCGTCGTCGTGGCTGAGGACATGATTGGTGTTGCCATGTACGAGTTGGTCAGTTGCTATCATCCTTCATCGTCATCATCCGCCACGATCTAACCCACCGCTATTGCAGGTCAGAGTAGGACATGACAACCTCGTTGGTGAAGTTATTCGAATCAGTGGCGACCAGGCCTCTATTCAGGTTTACGAGGAGACATGTATGACAGCCCATGATGAGACTCCAACAATAACAAGCTAATCATCATCGCAGCCGGCGTCAAGGTGGGTGACCCTGTTACCCGTACCGGAAAGCCCTTGTCAGTCGAGCTCGGTCCCGGTCTCCTCAACGGTATCTACGACGGTATCCAGCGCCCCCTCGAGGCTATTTCCAAGATAGCCAAGTCCATTTATATTCCCCGCGGTATCGCCGTCCCCGCCCTCGACCGCGAGAAGAAGTGGGAGTTCACACCCTCCGTTAAGGTCGGCGACCACCTTTCTGGTGGTGATGTCTGGGGCTCTGTCTTCGAGAACTCTTTCCTCGCAGACCACAAGATCCTGTTCCCTCCTCGTGCACGAGGAACCGTTACCAAAATCGCTGCCAAGGGCGAGTACACCGTCGTCGAGAACATTCTCGAGGTCGAGTTCGATGGCAAGAAGACAGAGTTCCCCATGATGCAATCCTGGCCTGTCCGAGTACCACGTCCCTCCAACGACAAGAAGTCCGCCGACCAGCCCTTCATTGTCGGTCAGCGAGTTCTCGACGCCCTTTTCCCTAGTGTTCAAGGTGGTACCGTCGCGATTCCCGGTGCTTTCGGTTGCGGAAAGACTGTCATTAGTCAGTCTGTGTCCAAGTTCTCCAACAGTGACGTTATCGTCTATGTTGGTTGCGGTGAGCGAGGCAATGAGATGGCCGAAGTCTTGAAGGATTTCCCCGAGCTCACCATTGAGGTCGATGGCCGCAAGGAACCTATCATGAAGCGAACTACCCTCATTGCCAACACCTCGAACATGCCTGTCGCTGCCCGAGAAGCCTCCATTTACACTGGAATTACTGTTGCTGAATATTTCCGCGACCAGGGTCTCAACGTGGCCATGATGGCTGACTCCTCTTCCCGATGGGCTGAGGCTCTTCGAGAACTTTCTGGTCGTCTAGGAGAGATGCCTGCTGATCAGGGTTTCCCCGCCTACCTGGGTGCCAAGCTTGCCTCGTTCTACGAGCGAGCTGGTCGCGTTCAGACTCTGGGTTCTCCCGAGCGCGAGGGCAGTGTCAGTATCGTCGGTGCCGTCAGTCCTCCCGGTGGTGATTTCTCGGATCCCGTTACTACATCCACTCTGGGTATTGTGCAGGTCTTCTGGGGTCTCGACAAGAAGCTTGCGCAGCGAAAACATTTCCCGTCCATCAACACATCGTTATCTTACAGCAAGTATAACACCATTTTGGATAAGTATTACGAGAAGAATTACCCCGACTTCCCTCGACTCCGCGACCGCATCAAGCAACTTCTGTCTGATTCCGAGGAGCTCGACCAGGTTGTTCAGCTTGTTGGAAAGAGTGCCCTGTCTGATCCCGACAAGATTACGTTGGATATCGCAGGCCTGATCAAGGAAGATTTCTTGCAGCAAAACGGTTACTCGGACTATGACCAGTTCTGTCCTATCTGGAAGACAGAGTGGATGATGAAGCTCATGGTGGGATTCCACGATGAAGCCCAGAAGGTCATCGCGCAAGGCCAGAGCTGGGCCAAGGTACGAGAGGCTACTTCTGACCTGCAAGCCAACCTACGACAGTTGAAGTTTGAGGTTCCCACCGACGGCCAGGATGTGATCTCCAAGAGAGTAAGTTGTTCTTTGGTGGCAAACACAAATGCATGTGCTAACTCAAATTCTAGTACGAGGAGATTCAACAGAAGATGACAGACAAGTTTGCGGCCGTCATGGACGAGTAATGTAATACTAACGTTGCATTACTGGTTGTTTCTGTGTTGAAGCTATAGATAGGTCATGCTGGGGGATTGGTCAGAAGATGACCGGTATTCGATTACTGTTTGCGCCGCCCCATAGTCTAGTGTACTCGCTCAATATCAATTTGTTCTAAATACAAGGCCACTCACTATATGTCGTTCATTTTTCACCAGATGGTTTGCTGAAAGCACTACCTACCTACGTAAGAGAGGATTGGGGATTTAGTGGATCAACGACGGGAGGTAAAATGGATGGACTGATGTGGGGTTTCTGCAGGTTAAAGTGCATTCAGCGTCAACTGCAAGAAATATTGGCGTATTGTTAGACCTGCAATGGAACTAACGCGAGTTCTTAAGCAGTCCTAGATGTACTATTGCTTGAAATCTATATTAAAGTTTAGGGCGATTTCAACAAACTGAAAGCTCAAGACCCTCAATCACCTTTCAACCAACCCCTCACAACCCGAACGATGTCCGAAGAACTTCAGGATGAAGTTGAAGCAATTAATTCCATCTACGGCTACGGCAGCCTCGTCCCGACAGAAGACGACTCCTCTGTATTTATTCTCAGACTGCCAGGCGATGCATCCTCTCTGCGTCTGAAATTCCCGTCCGATTACCCATCTAACCCCCCCAGTGCCCTCAGTACACACCACAGTTCTGGTGGTGTCAAAGGCGCTGGTGCTCGTGACCTGGGACTCTTCCGAGTCGCTCTGGGCGAAGTATTTCAAGAGGGCCTTGTCTGTCTATTCGATGCCGTGGAGGAGTTCACACGGCGTGCGGAGGAGCAGAAACCAGAGCCTGAAAGTGAGGCCCCAGCTCCTTCGACACCTAAAGAAGAAGACTATGAGCAACCAGACTTTCCTCCTCCGGAATGGGTTCTATCCGACCTTGTGACAGAGTCAAAATCAACATTCTTAGCACATGTCGCACGAGTGACTTCGCCTGATCAGGCTCGATACTACGTCCAACTTTTGCTCTCATCAGACAAACGCATACGCAGCGCCACGCACAACATGACAGCATGGCGGATCCGTGGGCCCGGGGCTACGAGTTTCCAGGACTGCGATGATGACGGCGAGACAGCTGCCGGTGGAAGGATGTTGCATCTGATGCAGGTCATGGATATCTGGGATGCCATGGTGGTGGTGACGAGGTGGTACGGCGGTGTTCAGCTAGGACCTAGAAGGTTTGCGCTCATCAATGCCGTAGCTAGAGACGGGTTGGTAAAGTCTGGATTGGTAAAAGAAGAGAAGCAGGAGAAGAAGAAGGGGAAGTGAGCAGTGAGGTCCTGATATCATGATCCCTTTCCTTCAAGTCAGCTTACCGTTTGATTCTCAAGGGACTGGTTTCTGGAAACGGGAATGGTTGGTAAAGACCAGCTTAAAAGATGCGTAAGGTCACGGTAAACAATGTCTGGCCAAGGATACTTTATAAGACGGTATTTTAGTGATAGACTGGACAACCCCAAAGCGTCATCATTGCCAGGAGTTCAACCAACAACATGCTTATGAACAATCTAACTTCGAGTACTTCCAATATCTCAAAAGCAACAAAGGGCCATGCAAATATAACTGTGGGACTTTCACATGCATACTGCGCGGTATGGGAGACGGATTTATAACATCAGCAACAGAGTGTTTCACTGGATACTCCAACATGGGCATCAATATAGATGCCAGGCGCATCTCCATGATCTCTTCCTCTGGCAAAATAGTTATTTTCTCAAGTCAAATAATGATACAGCCCGGTTTCTTAGAAAATAAACGCCATCTCCGTTGCGCCATTGGTCATCTGCTCATAAGTTGTGAGCTTTCCATAATTTTACATCGTTGTGACAGTATGATCTTCTATCGCACATATATTGATCAAGCTCAAAGCGTCACAGCTCTTCACTGAGCAATGGCTTCAATATACCCATGGCCCTGACGGACTGCTCTTCAGAAAGAATCACAGCACCTGCCTGAGCAGTCGAGAGATAAGATAATTCAGAACTCGCCGCTATCTGGGTGTCTTGTACGAGTATACCGGCGACACCGCAAACAATACCCGTGGCCTCCAGAGGAAGAGTTTTCAAGTCCAGGAAGATCGGTATCAGGCTAGCATCTGTGTCCCCGACGAGAGAGTCGCCAAATATGTCGAGAAGATTCTTGTCGAGCAGTAGGGATGGCGGGTCATCCTGAGCAAGAGTGACAGACATGAATCGAGGCTGGGAGACAAGCGCTGAGATGATGCATGTATAGAGCTTCGTGTCCACATTGTCTGCCCAACTTGGTCGGCGGCCATTTCCTGTTGCGTGACGGCTGATTGAAGGCCTTTGGTGGGTGAAGTTTGCAAGCTGCGATGCTTCGCGACCTGAACATTGCACTAGCTCAAGCGCTTCCTCAATCTGGGGCGCCACATGCCTCTTTTTAAGTGTACCAAAAATGCGTGTTTGCAACTCAGCGACATTGAGAGGGAGACCCTCATGAGGCGGAGAAGTTGCAGACAGCCCATTGCCCTGCTTGTGATTGGCGGCGGAAGTGATGAAGTTGGACTCGTTGTCGGACAGCTCAAAGCCTTTTGCGATGAGAGACTTGACCACGTTCTCCCGCTCCTTCGTAGGGACTAGAATGAAGTCTGAGTAATAGGTCGTGATGAAGAAGATGGGGATACCAGCGAGGGCCAGCGGAGAGGTCAATTCCATCACACGACCACCCGCATCAAGCCCAGCACTTATGACTGAAAGTACCATATAAGATTCTTTGGAAACGGAAACAGTTTTCGCAATGTCGCGCGGCATCGCTCTAAGGGCTGGCTCGAAGACATTCTGAGCCCATGAGGTGTGACAGACAACCGAACACTCAAGAGGAGTGATGCTAATATTCAGAAAGCCATGCTGACCATCAGGTGTGAGTCCCTGCAATTCGTACTCGGGCGAATCGCGCGGGCCTCCCGTTCCCTGAGATTGTGGCAGAAGTACTCGGAGAATTGGCTGGAGCAGGGTCGAGTAGAGGCTGAGGGGAATGTGAATCAGCGTATATGTGCCATCCTAGAGATAAAATGTCAGGATCGAAGTAGTTCTTTGGTGAGTTGCTCCCAACTGCTGCCGCTGCTGATAGACCAAAGGGTCGATTCTTTTGCGGGGGGGCGTAACACTTACAAGAAATGATACCTGCGCGTTCATGATGAACGGCTAGCATTGGAGAGGTCCAGGGCCCTTGTGTAACGGGATTGGGTCAAGGTGAAGATGGAGCGCAATGCGAATGTTTTACTGTTGGCAGAGTCAAGCTGCTTGTAGCTTGCGACAAGTCGGCGCAATGTAGAAATCGAGTGACTGACTGGCTGACTCGATCATGAAGATGTTTGGTCTCAGCGTTGTTGCAAGGTTTGGGCTAATAAGCCGGAGAGCAACAAGAGACAAAGGAGCAGCCAGTGTCCGAAAACCCGGTAAACTTTGATTTTGGTTAAGAGTGCAGACAAGATTTGAAGGCGAAGATGTTTGCGAGGGAATTGAGAAAGGTTGGAGGTGAGTCCAGACCAGACGATGGAGGGCACGATAAGGGTAAACCCACGTTATTAACTCTCTTCTGATCTTACCTTTTAAAGAGTAACTTCAACTGCTCCCAAGTATCGCTATCTCTAAGCCGAACGGGAAGGGCACGTCCCTCGATCGAGCCCAGCCCTGCAGGCAGGGTTTTGCCGTCTGAGACCAGGTCCGGCGCCATGGCCAACTTGGGGACTAGTCCAGTTGGCCGAGTTGGCTATGACGGCAGAAACGTTGATGGACACGCATAGGTGGGGTATCTTGACTGGTAGCTCTTTTCAGAACTCTGAGGTGGCTTGGCTTTGACCTCTCTCTCTCTCTGCCAGCGGCTTGACTTTCAAAAACCCTGTTGGCAGCTCAACTCTTATCAAGCTCGACGTGCTCTGAGCATTGCCGCTTGCCTGCGCGTAGTGCTCCCTGGGCAAAACATTGATCAACGTTATCCACGGGAGATGGACAGATTCGCGTCAAGAAAGACTCTTGAGGGCTGCTTAGTTGCAGATCTTGGCCTAATGTCCGATGCACATACATAGACACACATTGCTTCTGTTCAGGTACGGTAGAGCCCGTAAATAAAGTGCAGATGGCATCTATGATTGTGGCCGAGGTCGTTCCACGACAGCGACTGCAGGAAGCATATGGCCAAAGCTAGAAGGAATCAGCTGTCCTCCATCTGAGCATGTCTGGTTTGTGGCCCCTTGAGCACAGAGCACCGAGAAATGCACCATGTAACGCTGCCGCATGACAACCATGTTCTCACTACGTTGCTATTAAAATATGATATTTCTTCGATATGAGTGCGTCACAATCGTCCTGAGATCGGCTCGTGATGTAGGAGTCAACGACGAACGGATATTCTGATAGGTTCAGGCCCCTGAAGCACTCTCTTAAAGGAGTCCATCCCATCTGAGAATCAAGTCGGTTTTGGTGCGTGGGGGCAGGCAAGAGGTGAGCTGCCCTCTTGACTATCCTTGCACTGACTTGGGAAGATCGGAAGAGGACGAGATCCTTGTGTTGTGGTGTAGGAAGTAAGTAGACGAAGTAAGGCAAAAGTGGTCACAACCCAGAACGTGAACCATGGGCCTTGACCTACGGCAATAGTCAGGAGCTAGATGAGCTGCATAGTAACGTTTTCTGACCGTAGTCCCTTACAGAATTTGAATTACCAACTTGACAACTGTCAAGTTTTCACTTTCTCACTCCTTTTCACGTCCCCGTGAGGGATATGGAGTTGCTGCTTGCCTCGATCAGCTCAACCTCTGCTAGTGCAAAAGCCAGCCAAAGAGCAGTATTTTGTTGGTTCCATTTATAATAAGCAAACGCTCCTTGAACCTGAATGCACTCATCAGGCCAACGACAGGGTTGTAAAGAATGACGATGTATAGGTGTTGGTTGCTGAGGAGAATGAGGTGAGCTTCATGGATTTTCGGCTAGAGCGTGTGATGTTGCCGTAAGTGAGGCGTCCAAAGATCATCCTCCTTGGGTAGGTTGGTCTGCAAAGGATGGGGATCATAGGTACCTTACCTTCTGCTCTCCAGCTGTAAAGTAACAAGCAATTGGAAGCCACTTAGGTTACCGACCAGCAGCTAGGTACCTTAGGTACTTACCTTACCTTGCTGTGCTTCACCTTTTCACCGTCACATGTGCATCTCTAATCGGACATAAAATGCCCTCCCTTTTCTTCACCTTGGAAACCTCACAATTCAGACTTGTCATTTTGGAGACCTCCATGGATCCAGCTCGGGTCAGCTCCAACAATAGATGATGGACCCTAGTTACAGGATCCTGTGGCTTTCCACAATTGGAAACACCCTAGAAACCCCAGCTTTCAGGCATCCCAACTGCCAACGTTGGATCGGTATGGCCGAGACATTGAAAGTACTGCCCATGATTCCATGGCACGACTTCGCCTCAAAGTCGCATACAACGTACATACATACAGAGAAGCTTGTACGTCTGTACAGCACACGAATGTACCTCTCCAGGTGTCAGCTGTCCCTGGGCCTGCAGCCGCTGCCTTGCTTTCAGCGCCAACGAACAAGAGTGACATGATGCCTGAATCCATCAGCTATTATGCTTCGAATCCCGTGTCGGCGAACCCCAATATCAACATGGCATAATGGATCGCTGCCTATCATGTCTCTAAGCAGGTCCGTCGCCGTCACATTGCATGACTCTCATCCGCTGCACGCGTCTAAATACGGCTGTCTTTGATCTACCTCACCTCGGTATATTCTGACACCAAATCACAACACAGTATCTCAGAAATCTCATTCCATTATCAATGTTCAACTGTGTATGTAGGGTGATGTGATTACCCCACGAAAGCCGGCATTGCAGCGGGCGCAACGTTGTCCAGAGCTCTTTTTTTGGAGGAGCCCTGTCTAAACTTGACTTCTCTATCACGCTTGTCAGTGGCTCAGAAATGGCACCATTGACTGGACTCGTGATTCACTGCGTGACCTCCTACTTGTCGGTAGGCATGCTTTTGCTTTGCATTGCATCGTCCTGCCTAGATATTTGCCTTGCATTACGAGTGACGCAGTCCATGTCACGCTGTCGACCTCCAACTAAAGGGCACCATGACGAAGTTGACAAGTTGGATGCGACGCCAGATGCCGACCAATGTGCCATACGGGGCAGCCCATGACCAAACTGAGTCGGTAGCGCAGCTAGGCCTACAGACAGCACGCCCTCGAAAATGGATGCTGCTTCATTAATGCCTATCAGCAAAGAGGGGCAACTGTCCTCTTGTTTGTGGGACGGAACGCCAAGTGGGCTACGAGATAAAGGGTCCCGGGGTACGGAGTAGAGGCTTACACCTCATCATATCGTAATACGATTCAAGAGAGGCACGTCTGATAACTACTGCTTGTGGTAGTATCTTTGGTTGCGAGCCAGAACTACCATCTGGCGAGGATATACGGAGCATCGAATATCTGGAAACACCGTGTTCGGGTAAATATATTTCCCCTTGTTCTGTGCCGCTGATCGACCCAAGAACTTCCAGTCCTGTCATCCGCTTGAGAATGTCACTCCTGAAGTGTCGAGAGAAAGCGGAGGGGGGGGGTTCATGCATGACATCGCCCATTTAGGAGAGCCAGCCACGTCCCGATATTACCTAGCACCACCAATAACCACAACTGATGAATTGCCAAACCCAGTTCCTCTTACACAAACATGTTCTTTTCGTTACCTAGCAACAAGGAGCTGATTGCATCTCTCCTCGAGTCCCCATCATGCACACACCTGTACGTAGTAAAGAGGACCTCGTTCATCAGGGATGCGGCTAGGATCGGGTATCGTCATTTTGAGACAAATTCATTTCATACCGATTACGACCTAGCTAAAAGTTTAATCATCGCTTAACTCCAACGACAACCAGGTTTCTTGGGCTTTGTTCATAGTCGAACACCGTCTCGACCCACGCGTGACGGACGAGATCGTCGTGTTCTTTCAGAAATGTCCATCGGTCTGATACAATAAGGGATTCGACTGCCATCGCACTGAATGCCATGAGACTCCAGACAGCACATAGCTCCTTTTTCCGAGGCAGATACAATGCCTCATACCTCTCGATCTCCTCGTCTGAGATGTCGCCCATCTTCTCCTGCATCACGTCTGCATACTGTTTGTACTCGTTGTTTGTCGTGAGTTTCTCCACCGCGCCACGGACATAGGACTTGAACGACCCATAGCAACTTTTCCTGAGTGACCCAATGATGACTGGATTAGTGCTGATGTCGAAGGGGCTCTCACTATCATCCTGGGTTGAGGCTGCAACATCCGCCTGTGATTCTTCTTGGCTACCTGTATGCCGCACTTTCTTCACCACGCCCCGATCAAGGAACATCTTTTGCAAGACTGCTCGGTAGAAATGTCGAGAGAAGAATCCAGCACTCTCCTTCTCGGTCCAGTTTTGTGGTGCTTGGCAAGCCATCATGCGGGCTGTGATGTTCAAGCGCACCCCATCTCCCTGATATGCAGAAAACTTCTGGCTCATCGGGAATCCCTGAGGGTCATGCTTTTCTGATTCCCGAACGAGCCGACCATTGACAGCTTGGAGAGTTGGCCTCAAGAAAGCGTGCTTGTATGTTGGAGGGCCGAGTTTCTCAGTCATCAGGTTGTAACAACACCCAACGATGGCCACGGCTCGAATGTCCGGGTTGAGAACCAGAGACCTGATTCCAAAGTGTGACAGATTTCCGCAAGAATGGATTGACATAGCCATCAGACTTAGGTCCTTCTTCTCGTCTTCGGTTTGACTCCCAGAGTTGATTTGGGCGATAACGTCGGCCAGGTCGCCAGTTTCTAGTCGACCTGATATGTACTGAACGGACCCCTTTCCTTTTTCCACAGTATATTCAGCTTCGAGTTCTTTGACGGGTCTAAACTCGAAAGCTTCATCTCCTGCAATCTCGCGAATAGCCTTGGCCAAGGCCTCAGGGTCCTCTTGACCATCAGGCCCCCGCGCTTCTAAAATCTTCGTCCATAGCTTCTTGTTCCTCATGACCTTTGGCTTAACTGCTAATCCAGAAGTCACATCTAGTCCTCTCGCTGCCGTAACGTTGTTCTCTCGTCCCTCGACAGCTACAACATGCCTATTATAGGGCTCACTTGCCATGGCCCGGCCCAGATAGTTTTGGCCGCTACCGAAGTCCACGTAGTGGGATATATCATAGCCGCACTGCGAACTGATGTCTTCTGATAGTCGATTCAAGTAGTCCGCGAAGTTGGTGACTTCGTGAGTCTTTTTGACGTTCATGCCCACGGCCACCGACCGCGGCAGAACCGGCAATTTCCCTGAAGGGGGCGTAAATGATCGGCCGAGGGAAAGATTACGGACTGTTCGAATGTAATCTATAAGGCCTGCTGGTGGCTGCTCTCCATCCAGCTTTATATTGTCTAAATCATCTCGCATGAGAAGGTCAAGAAACTCCATGAGACTCCTTGAAAGAATGAATGCGTGCCACTCTTTGGGAATGGCATAATGAAAGAGACCAGGCTCAATAGTAAAAAAGTCGAGGATGTGGACCCCGCCGCAGAGAATCTGAAAAGTCTCAGATGTTCGCACAAACTTCAGAAGCTCATCGATATATTCCTCAGGCGATGAGAAGTTGCCATTGAATGGCAGGGGTTTTTCTGGTATCATATCAAATGTTTGTCTGGGCTACCCTGTAGAATTATCAGTGGTGATGGCCTGCGGCGTGAAGCATGATCAACACGTACAAGCTCAATATTCGCCGTTAATATTCAGGTGTTGCCTTTGTATGAATATTGGCGTTGAAAGGCTGGCTACTCGACAACGGCAGCAAATACCGTCCACCCAAGACAAAGTGCAAATATGTATCGATACAGCGAAGTTGTCAACACGCTCGGGGAAATATCCGACCTTGACTGAGCTTTAGCCTTTCTGAAACGAACAAGGAGGTAGTGAAATAACTTTGGTGCTTTCAAAACACGAATTCGGAAGCAGTTTTGCGAAGTTCTCAACCACAACCATCTTTCTTTTGATTCAGTACCTATCTTTGTGTGCGGGTCGAATTTGTAGGTGAGTACTCGGTGAACCAAGAAGATACGTACCACGGGCCTCTCACCGAAGACTTCCGGGTTAAGCTCACCTGCAGGGTCCATGCAACGTCATCCCTCGGAACCTTTCATTGTCGCAGCCTCCCGAATATCGTGAAACACCTGGCCTAACACTCACTAATCCACTCCTTTTCCCAACAAGTCGCGCAGAATCCTCGCGCATTGTGTTTACTGCGTATGGTCACTTGGACGCTGTCAAGATGATGTCCTCTACCAACGACGAGGATCCTTTCCTCCAGGTCCAACAGTACGTCTTCGTCTCTCTGGTGCTTCGTTGTTGTTATTAACAAGACCTACGCAGAGATGTTCTCAACCAGATGGCGAATGCCCGGCCTCTATTCGCATCATATCTCCGGATCCGCTCGCTTTCCACAGATGCCAATTCTCCTGAACTCGCATCAGCTCGCTCCGATCTCGAGTCCGCCTTATCATCCCTTGCCGACGACTTAGCAGATCTGGTCGCATCTGTTCGAGCTGTTGAATCCGAACCGTCGCAATTTGGCCTATCACCACATGAAGTCACGCGACGAAAACGACTCGTCCAAGAGGTTGGCGGCGAGATCGATGATATGCACGATGAGCTCGCGAAAAAAGTGGACGCGGGCGACTTACCCGACCCGAATGCGTTTGCCATTGATGGTGATACCGAGGATAACTACGCCGAGTTCGAGCAACAACAGCAGATGGAAATGATGCACGAGCAGGATCAGCACCTAGACGGGGTGTTTCAAACAGTGGGTAACTTACGTCGCCAGGCGGATGATATGGGCAGAGAGCTCGAGGAGCAGCGTGAGATGTTGGAGGAGGTAGATACTGTGGCTGATCGCGTTGGTGGGCGGTTGGCAACAGGCGTTCAGAAACTTCAGTATGTGATGCGGCAAAACGAGGACCGATACAGCAGTTGCTGCATAGCCGTTCTGATATTCGTCCTCATCCTACTGTTGGTTCTCCTTCTAATCCTGTGATGTTTACATCCAGACCAAAAGACGAATGCATAGCTCTGTCCCATGAGCATTTATGACGCTATAACATCTGGGAATTTGGAGGAAATTTGGAGTTTAGGCTGGGATCACTTTAATGACTACCAAGACAGGGACCGGGTGTTTCTTTCTTTTTGTCTTACACCTGTATACTACAAGCAAGAATAGAGCAGCAGCGGCCATTCTATACCCCAATGGCACCTTATAATTTAACAAGTATATCAAACATATAACACGCCGCCAAGAACGATGCCTAGAATGGATCATCTCGCAGTAGAACGGCCTTCCGTTTCGTAAAGTTTCAACATCCTGGCCTAGAGTTCTTTTGAGTTGGTATTCGGTTGATCATACAGCAAGGCGTCTTTTCCTTCTAAGTCAAGATCAAACCAAATTCGGTCTTGAGCACGTCTGCCAGAGCAGCCAGGGAGCCAGCAGCAGTCGCGTTTTGCGGTGCCTTCTTGGGAAACTCAACGAGAGCAAGTCGTAGTGCTGCCAAAGCTGCATTGCCGTAGAAATTGAGAAAACGCTGCTCATGTCCCTGAATCATGGATCGCAGCACCACATATTGAGTGTTTGACGTCTCATTGGGTGGTGAGTTGACAATGTAAGCGAGCGCCCTCCAGTAATTCGTGGGTGGGTAGGGGTTCTTTTTGGAAGATTTGCCGAAATCTCTCAAAGATAGAGAAGCAAAACCAGCGCCTAGGCCAGTCATCCTATCGTTATGGCTTTGTTCGGTAATCCATGATGGCCCGTCCTTCTTCCAGCCGATTGCCATACGGCCACGTTCAGTTTTGTCACTGCCTCTATGTCCGAATAGCACTGGGCACACTATTCGATATTTGGCCATGAGAATATCGACTAAAGACTGACCTCGCCATTGGAATTCCTTGGTGGAAAAGATATGAGCTGCAAATACACCAACAGGATCTGCTGACTTAGGATTTGCGCCACCCTCGTTAATGAACTGGCTGACAATACCCTTGGCGCAGATGTTTATGAGATATATGAAGAGGGAGGGCAGTGTAGCCTCGTTATTTGGAGAGCCTTCCACGGGCTCTCTTTTATCAACCACAAAGAGATTGACATCAATCAGCGGGCTTGGTATCCGGCCTTCCAAAGCCTCTTTTAGTGCTGCCGTAATTTTGTTGATCTGGAGAGTGTTAGCAATGGTCTCAAAATCGGTGCTTATGACTTACAGGTTGGGCATTTGCACCCTTTCCACCCGTCAATTGACCAATAGCAACTCGAATTTCTCGTCGAGCAGCACCGAGCTTGCCCTTCAGAGGCGACCCAGCGACCTTGGATTGAGCTTGCAACTCTTTTCGTAATTTCTTGAGCTCTTGGTGAATCTGGGAATAGCGGTCGATGCTGGGTGCAGATTTAGACGGCACAGGCTGTACTGTGGGTGCTGCAGATTTGATTGCGGGCTGAGGAATGGCCGTGGTAGCTGGGACTGTAGATTGTGCTGTAGCCCCGTTTGGTTTCTGTAATAGGCTTTCAGAAGCAGGTTGTGTGGTGCCGAATGAGTTGCTCGGTTTCGTTTGAGTAAGACTTGCTGTCGTAGCGGAAGCTGATGCCGGGACTGACGCAGGAGAGACAACGGGTTTCTTTACCTCTAAGGCCGGTGCCGCGTCTTTGATTTGAGTTGCTCCGTTCGTCTTCGTAGGTTCCGGTTTGGCTGGAGGTGGTTGCGGTGCGGGCTGCTCTGGGGGTAAACGAGGGACCGTCTTTGCCTTGAGTTCCCGCAGTCTTTTTTCTTCCGCGACTACTGCAGCTTCCGCTTTGAGTCTCTCCTCCTCTCTACGCTCCTCAGCAACAATGCGCTTGTGCTCCTCCTGTAACTCATGGAGCTCATACACCCGTATAGCTGCTTGCCGTACGCGGTCATGCTCTAGTTGTGCTGCAGCCAGAGCATCCCTATGGTTCAGTTCATTGTTTCGTGAGTCGAGAAGGAAAGTTGCTGCTATGTTGCGATCCGGGCTTGAAAGCAACTGATTGCGCCTCGCGGGCGACGAGAATGTCATGTCGTATACAAAGGGCTCCCAGGTCCTTTATTCGGATCGCATCTGGAAGTTGAAAGATTTCGAATCAAACGAGCAATAATGTTGGCTCTCGACAGCACAAAATTGTTCTTTAAATTCTGCAAAAGAAAGAAAGGGAGCGTAAAGAATATATCGACTGCCGAAGTCGCGTGAAGTTTATATGCAGCAGTTGATAAATCGTGTTGAGGCAGCCCTTTCGAAGAGGCTGGGTGTCGATCCGTTGGATCAAAACATCATGTAGGTGCTTCCTATTGTCTATTATTGTCGACTATTGATCCACGGGCTAGTCGGAAATGGTATAGCTTCCAGATGGAAGAAATGGATTTAGCTCGGCCCGCTAAAATAAAGTCCCGGCATGCGCCACATGAACATGCAAGCCACAGCATGAGTCCTTTGAACACTTTAGGTACCCTACACTGACGAACTTGAAGGGATTCAAGGAATTAGTTAGTAGGTTCGGGCCAATGTTGTGAAACATGGCTCCAACAGTGCCCATAGATGTAGTTGCGTCCTTGACGATGCCCGGATAAACAGGAATGGGAACTTTTCTCTAGTTAACAGACGCAACTAATAGCACACTCCCTTTTTTATGAAAAGTAGTAAACTTCGTGGTAGTTGACTGATGATGCAGAGTGATGGCGACCTTTGGTAATGTATCGAACTTCTGAGGTTAACTCCTGAGGCAGTCGATTCGAAACATTTAGAGACCACGAGGCGCGATGGAGTATCCCGACTGAAGGGTTGCATTGCATAGCTGGTGGCTCGAATCTAGAACACCGATAGCTGTGATTCACTGCCGACCTGAGGGCCGGGCCGTTGCTGGCTATTTGTGTAAGGTAGCTTACTTAAGCCCTACCTGAGGTAAGCGGAAGTTGAACACCAAGAGTGAACAAAAGCGCTGAACTCTGTGTTGATTTACATGACCTGGCTTTTTAAGCTCGAGGTCGTCTCGAACACAATACGTACCGTGACATTACAGTATAGTAGGTAGGTACGCATGGCATCAGCTGCCAACAAACAGTATTGGGAATCGGCCAACATATCCAATAACAATGCAAGTAACGTAACTTGGGAATCCGAAATGTTGAATGACCTGGGCACCGTTGAAACAGAATACAACCAATTCTGGAATCACTAAGGCTTTCTATTGGAAGCTGGTTGAATTTTCTTCGTGAGTGATCTTCACTTCAAGGGAGGCATTGGACATTTCTGGCAGAGTGAAGAAGCATTTCATGTGAAGACAGCCATTGTGAAGCGAAGTGACCGGTGAGCTATGGCACTTGCAGACTATGGTTTCTAATGGAAATAAAGAAAGATGAAACTGACTGGATCTTTACGGGATTTGATACGACACTCTCCACTGATGCAGCTAGATCCCAGGAGAAGAATCGGTGAAATGTAGATGAGATCACTTAAGCTCCAGCTCCTCAAATTTTGTCAGTAAGACTATGAACTGCCCCTCAATGACGTGAGTTTTGGGATCCTGCCAGTTTCTTGGGTTTAATAAATCGTGCAAAGGCCAACCTTGGAAGAGAAACATCAAGTGCCAGAACTGTTCGATTAAATAACTGATATTTATGATAGCTAAACTTAGTATGCTCCTAATAAATTTGGAAATTTTACTTCTCTCTTGTCCGCCATGTGCAATATGGGTATCAGATAACCCATAGCTATCTTCTGACTGTAGACAGAGAAAGAATTTTAACTTATAGCTCCCTTTCTCGTTCTTCGGTACGTTTAAGCCGCAAGGATTTGTTTGTGTATCCATGGCTTGAAGCAAGGGGTCCCAGGTTCGTCGCCCCTAGCGCAGGCGAATACGGTTAAGCATCACCACATTGAGTAGTCACAGGGGCCTCGTTCGTTTAGGACGCTCTGAAGTGTAACACTGGACGCGTAGAGGATGAAGACGAGTACTCGGTAGTCGGTCTTGGGGTTTTTGTTTAGGGGAGGAGTCTGTTTCGACGTTGTTTGACAATAGTAGTGCCGGTGTGTTGAGAATGGTAGAGGTATTGAAACGTGGCGAAGACCTGTCCTCTGCTGAATGAGTTCTTCTTAACTCAACATTGGGGTAACCGCATCAGCCAAGTTAGCCAAAGGCTGGGCTAGCTATTTCCACTGTTAGTATCCGTAAAATTCTAATTGTTCGTATATCGGCCAGCTCAATTTCAAGACCTCGACTACTTCCATCCCACTGCAAGACTGTCTCACAGCAAGGTACAGTAAATATGAACAATGATCCATCGCCTGGTTTGCTTATCAAGTTTCACTCTATTTACTCCAGATGACGCCCTTCTCATCCCTCAACGCCACATTAAGAAAGATCGACTCCTTGAATCATGGACCATGTCCAACCTCAAGCTAGGGGGGTGGTGGTACCCTTGTACTTGAACTTTGACCGTCTTTGTGAGCAGGATACAGGATGCTCCTGAAAACAAACACTGTGATTTCAAGACTCATATTTCGGTGAAATGAACCTAGCAATGTGTTCTTGACATATCCGATCAAGGATAGAGAATGAAAGGAGTCGACAGTTTCAGTTGAACAAGTTGTCCAGACTCTGCAGCCATTATCCATGGCACTTAGGAGATGCATCCCCGCTATTAGCGGAGTCAGCCGGCGTCAGTCCGAGCTTCAGGTGCTAGGGGCTCTACCAGGCCCGGCTGGAGGCCACTAGAGGCGCGTTAGACCAGCGGACAACCCCATCTTTAGGCGTCTCTAAGGATAATCCCCCGGTCCAACTGTCTGGATGCTAAAGTTGTGATCCAATGGCCCCAGATACTCATTTGTGCTCGTGAGGTAGTAAAGGCCAGCCAAAGCGGTACGAGAAATACAGCAGCAGTAGCTCCCGACTATCTCTTACTTTCTATTTTAAAGTGCCAATGCAGACAGGGAACCAGGCAGGGAAGGTACATCAGGCTCTTACCAGCTGCGCAAGACATACCTACGGAAATTTAGGCCAGAAGTACCTACCTACCTACAGTCCAAACTTATCTGGTACGTAGCCGTATCCCACCTCACGCTCTCCACTGAAGCTAAACCATCTCTATCTACTAACCTAGGTACCTACCTACTAATCCACCCATCACCTTCTTCGCATCCATCCCTCCTCTTCTTCTCCTCCAACTCACTCTCGTCTCTCTTCCTGTTGCCAGGAGTTGGAATTTGTTCCATCCATCCAGGCTTTCACTTCTTGTCGTCTCACCACCTGCCTCTTCATCGCCGCCTTTCCAAATCACGTTCCTTGGCTCAGCGCAAGCTCGTCTACCCTCCTTTTGGGCAAACATTGTCCCGCCGTGCCATCGCCTATCGCCATCGCAATTCGCCTCAGCCATTGCTCGTTACCCAACAGGTTCGCCCACCCTCACCTAACCGCCCATCCTCGGCCATTACAACGCTTTTCGATATCAGATCCAACTAGCTGTATCTTGATCGATCAACTCCGCCGAACATCGACGTGCTATATTTACAATACAAGTGCTCTTGACTCAACTGCCCAACATGGAGCAGCAGCAACAGCAACCCCCGCAGCAGCCGCAGCAACAGCAGCCGCAGCAGCAGCAGTCTTCTCAACAGCAAGCTTCCCAGCAGCAGCCTCAGGTTGGCGGCGTCCCTGGGCCTGCTGGACGTAGACTTCACATTGCCCATCGCCGAAGCCCTTCTGAGCTGACGCCGTTGATGAGCATGTTTGCTAACCCTGGAAGTAAGTTCACGAGGCCTCAACTGTCCTGTTTTCAACACTTCATATATTCATCATGTACCTCCACTATGTCGTCTTGCCCTTATGAGCAGTAACCGTTCCATACGTTTCCAAGTCGTCATCTATGACACCCCTCCCATCCCTATAGGAGTTCATTATGCGGCAATCGCTGACTGATCTATCTTATAGTGGAGCAGCTTGCCATTCAGCAGCAGATCGAACTGTTGCAGCAACAGCAGCAACAGATTCAAGCTACGCATCAGCAATATGTCAATATGGGAATGGTGCCTCCTGGACAGCCCCTCGGTCCTGGTGGTGCGTTCAATCCTTTGCAGCCAATGCCCAATATGTCGCAAGCTGCTTTCCAATTCCCCAACCAAGTACCTCAGCAGAACATGGCTCCTCCCACCCAGCCACTTTCACATCGCCGTAATCAGTCGGCACTCCCTAACATGGGCATGGGACCTCCTCCTGCGCCCTCGTCTGGAGCTTCTGGATCCGGGTTTGGCAATTTTGAAGCCCCTCAAGCCCAGGGTCGAGAGAATACTGGAGGCCGAGGCGGCCGTGGTGGAGGTGCTGGTGGTGGCCATCAAAGAAGACACTCTCTAGCCCTTGCCGACGCCAAGAAGGCCGCCGAGATTGCCCAACAGAAGCGAACAACCACCGGCTTCTCCTTCCCTGCTTCTCCTGCCCCTGACGAGGAGAACAAGCCCGCTTCCCAGTCCACCCTCGATGTTCCTGTTGCTCAGGGCTCGACCCGCGGTGGACGTGGCGGTCATGGTCGCAGTCAGAGCATGGCGGTTAATGGCCGAGGCGGCGGCCGTGGTGGTCTGAATGCTGAGAGCAATGAATTCCAGCGCCGCGGAAGCGGCCATGCTCGTACCGGATCTCGCAACTTCGAAGGTAACTGGCGTACTCAAGGACAGGGCCAGGAACAGTCTGGCAATGCCGGACAGAGTCAAGGCTTCCAGCCTGGTCACCGACCTCGCGGATCCATGAACCAGTCCGTCTCTGGAATTGGAGGCTTTCAGTATAACCCCAATCAACCTCAGGTTATGCAGCTCCCCAACCAGATGATGATGCCCCAAATGTATGGGCAGCAGCTCAATCCCATGCAGCTGAACCAGCTACAGGCTTTGCAAGCCGCTCAAATGAATGGCCAGCCTTTTATGGGTCTCCAGGGCTCCCAGCATGCTGGCCAGCTTGGTGGCCAGCAGCAGCAACAACAGCGAAAAACCCTTTTTACCCCCTATCTTCCTCAGGCCTCCCTCCCCGCCCTTTTGGCTGATGGGCAGCTCGTGTCTGGTATCCTCCGTGTCAACAAGAAGAACCGTAGTGATGCTTATGTTACCACCCAGGATGGTCTGCTTGATGCCGATATCTTCATTTGTGGTAGCAAGGATCGAAACCGTGCTCTTGAAGGTGATCTCGTCGCTATCGAACTTTTGGATGTTGACGAAGTCTGGGGCCAGAAGCGCGAGAAAGAGGAGAAGAAGAAACGCAAGGACATTACGGATACTCGATCCGGATCTACTAACCAAGGTAACCAAAACTCTGGCAATAACAACGATGGGAACGCTCCCGAGGGCGGAATTCGTCGTCGTGGCAGTCTCCGTCAGCGCCCCACTCAAAAGAAGAACGATGATGTGGAGGTCGAGGGTCAGAGTCTCCTCCTTGTTGAAGAGGAAGAAATCAACGATGAACAGAAGCCCCTCTACGCTGGCCACGTTGTTGCTGTTGTTGAGCGTGTTGCCGGTCAAATGTTTTCCGGCACTCTTGGCCTACTCCGCCCTAGCAGTCAAGCTACAAAGGAGAAGCAGGAGGCCGAGAGGGCTGCTCGTGAAGGTAATAACTCGCGCCACCCCGAGCCTCGCCAACAGGAGAAGCCCAAGATTGTTTGGTTCAAACCCACAGACAAGCGTGTGCCACTTATTGCCATCCCAACCGAACAGGCACCCCGCGACTTTGTTGAGAAGCACCAAGACTACGCGGACCGAATCTTTGTGGCTTGCATAAAGCGCTGGCCCATTACCTCCCTCCACCCCTTTGGAACTCTGGTTGAGCAGCTTGGGCGCATGGGTGATCTTAAGGTTGAAACCGATGCTCTTCTTCGCGATAACAACTTTGCTTCAGATGAGTTCTCTGATGCTGTGCTCCGCAGCGTTGGCCTGCAAGACTGGTCGCTCGATAAAGAAGACGAGGCAGCCCTCGCTGAACGTCGTGATTACCGCGACGAGAATGTTTTCACGATTGACTACAACGGAGGAGCTGAGCTCGGCAATGCCGTGCATGTCAAGTCTCGTCCTGATGGCAAGATTGAGATCGGTATTCACGTAGCTGACATCGCACACTTTGTTAAGCCCAACTCTCTGGTGGATCGCGAGGCTAAGAAGCGAGGCACCTCCGTTCAGCTCAAGAATCGCTTTTGCGCCCTGTTGCCGCCCAAGCTGTCGGCTGAAGTTTGCTCTCTGACCCCCGAACAGGACCGTCTCGCTGTGTCCGTGGTATTCAACGTGAACCCTCACACTGGGTCTGTCGCCGAAGGTGATGCATGGATTGGCCGCTCGATCATCAAGAGCGCCGGCAAGGTTTCTCTTGACGACATTGATGATGCTCTAACAACCCCCTCGGAATACAAGAACGCGGCTGTTCCTGTTAACACTATACAGATTCTCAACGCTGTGTCGCAGAAGTTCCGAGAAGCTCGTCTCGGCGCTGGTGGCGAACCCATTTCACCTCTTAGACTGCTCCAGCAACTCGATGACGAGAATGACCCCGTCCAGGACAACCTCTTCGACTCAACGCAGGCTCTTGAGCTTGTGGAAGAACTGATTCACAAAGCTAATGCTCATGTGGCACAACGTCTTGTTGAGGGGCTCCCTGAGAAAGCCTTCCTTCGTCGCCAGTCTGCTCCCAACCCCCGCCGACTCCAGACTTTCGTGGAGCGCATGACAGCGTTGGGTTATGATATCGACTCATCTGGCAGCGGCGCCCTCCAGAACAGCCTCTTCAAGGTTGATGACCCAGATCTGCGAAAGGGTATGGAGACTCTTGTCGTCAAGTCTATGCAGAGGGCCAAGTACTTTATTTCAGGTAAGACTGGAAAGCAGCTGTGGCCCCACTATGCTCTCAACCTGCCTCTATACACTCATTTCACCAACCCAACCCGGCGCTACGCCGATATTATTGTCCACCGTCAACTCGAGGCTGTTCTCTCTGAGGGCAAGATTGAGTTTACTGAGGATCTGGAGAATCTCGTCAAGACCGCTGAGTCTTGTAATACTAAGAAGGATTCTGCTCAGAATGCCCAGGAGCAGAGTGTCCACATCGAGTCTTGCCGGACGATGGATAAGAAGCGCCAAGAAGCCAACGGCGACCTCATTGCTGAGGGTATCGTCCTGTGCGTGTACGAGTCTGCGTTTGACGTTCTCATCCCTGAGTGGGGATTTGAAAAGCGAGTTCACTGTGACCAGCTACCTCTGAAGAAGGCCGAGTTCCGAAAGGAGAAGCGGGTTCTTGAGCTTTACTGGGAGAAAGGTGTCCCCAGTTCGGCGTTCGTGCCAGAGGATGAGCGACCCAAGGCTGCCGCATCCATCCGACACTCAAATGCTCTAGCGGCTCAGCGCCAGGCTGAGGAGGCTGAACGTGTCCGAAAGGAGCGTGAGGAAGCTACTCGCAAGCAAACCGATACCGGTACCATCTCAACTGATGACGTTGATGCTCTTTTCGACGATGATGATGACAACACATCCGACGTGACTGAAGCCATGGCCGGAGCTTCGCTGGCTGAGCGCCCTACTCAGAGCGTTCCGGGCTCACCTGCTCGCTCCTCATCCAACGCCGGCAACCTACATCGCACTCGTTCCGATTCCAAGGTACCTGTGGCGGAGGCTGTCGAGACTCGCCTCACCAACAAGGAGAAGTACCTCAGCTTCTTCTCGCTTCGCGAGGAAGGTGGTGACTACATCCAGGATGTGACAGAGATGACGAGGGTACCGGTGATCCTGAAGACGGATCTCACCAAGAGCCCACCGTAAGTCACCTTTATTTAGAGAAGAAGTATTGTGCTAACCGAGGGACTAGTTGCCTGACCATCCGATCTCTGAACCCTTATGCTCTGTGAAAGGACGAACAAAAGTTAGCTGGCGATTGTAATGGGGACAATGTAGTGCGTAGTTTTCAAAACGGGCTACTTGGTCGAGGAAGAAGGTATATCTATGTTTGTGTGAGGAGTGTTGCCAGACGGGGAAGATTGCCAGAAGGAGGCGGACTCTTAGGTAGTGGTATTGAACAGCGGAAATAATCTCATCTTTTCTCAAGCAGTATATGATTGCCCTTTTTGTCAATGTGCTGTTTGCCTTATTCTTTGAAAGCGTTTCCATCTGTTTCTAAGAAAACGACGAGACCTTGTATTCGACTACGTAGGTATGTAGGCTTTCTGGTGCTCTTTGCAAGGCAGTGGTGAATTAATTTAAGTATCAGGCGAAGGTTGTTACATTGTTTTGCTGACCATGTTAATTACCGGCAAGCCTTTGTTTTGTTCCGATTCTGTGTTGGGTACTAACTACTAAGTTAGCCCAGCAATGGCACAAAAGAGCCTAGATTACAGTTATCAGATTCAAACTATTAACTCTACTTTAGCCTTTTGGCTTCCTTTGCAGGGTTGATATGTATCATACGTGTTTCGGCCAATGACCGGACCGAGCAATGCTTATAACGGGCCAAATAAGGCAGTGAGGGGATTTCGGGATCTCAGGACAGTGTTTCATCATCATCCCTGTGCTACCTACAGCGTTACATTGTAGATAATACTGCTTGTGCGCTGCCATATCTCGGGACGGTTTCATGGCTCGCGTTTGACGTCTCAGATCTTGAGATGGCAAACCCCGGATAGTCGAGCTCACTGCTCAGTCAGCGGAAACGTTTGAAGGGGAAGCTTGTTAAACACGGCTATCTGGCGTTCCTGGACATCGCCCTCTCTTGGCATCAGTGGTGAGGCATGCTTAACACCCCTGTGATATCACGGATGCTGTGCCAGCCGAACAAGTCAAGATGATGATCCCGGCGTCGAGAATTAGGATATTAAGGCTGTGGTATCCACGTTGTTCTAGTTCTGTTTTCTCGATCTGACTTGACTTGACTTGACTTATAAAGACGGTTTTGTCCTTTCGTTTACACTCGCTCGTTCAATAAGCGCTGGCCTGCTTTTGATACCCTAATTCATTCCTATTACGTTCGATTCGAATCTTCAATTGAGGTCAATCTCATTGTTTAATATCTTTTTTATTGTTTCTAAAACTTATTTCCGTTACTCTCCTTGCTGGCTGGTCCGACACGTTCCTTTCGATTATACAACATGGCATCTCTCAAGACTATTCTCTTCGGCCTCTTCGCCACCACGGCTTTGGCGATGCCTTCTGGCCCTAGGTTTACCAAGAGGCAACTTCAGTATCACGATTTGTCCAAGCGCCAGAATGATGCTGCTGCTGCTGCTGGCCTCAGTGACTTGGATATCCTCCAGTTGTAAGTCTCGACAGCATAGCCAGCCCTGCATCACCAAACAACTAAACTAACACGCTCAGCGCCCTGACATTGGAGCATCTTGAGGATACCTTCTACCGCGAGGCTTTCCTAACACTCTCCGACGAAGCTTTTGCACCTCTCGGCCTCTCTACACAAACCCTTGACGACATCAAGGCCATTGGCAAAACTGAGGCTTCTCACGTAGTCCTCCTTCAGTCTGCCCTCGCGGGTAATGGCATCACACCTGTCCAAGAGTGCAAATACGACTTCAAAGGAGCAACAGCCGACCCAGCTGCCATGGTTGCAACAGCTGCTATCCTCGAGAGCGTTGGTGTCTCGGCCTACCTGGGTGCAGCACCACTGCTCTCTGACCCTGCTATCCTCGGCACTGCTGGCGCAATTCTTACTGTTGAAGCACGGCATCAAACCGCCATCAGGATATTTTCTCAGGCAAAGGCGGTTCCTCAACCTCTCGATACCGCCCTCGGTCCCCGGGCAGTATTCTCACTCGCCGCACCCTTCATCACGGAATGCCCTGAGGGTTCTAACCTCAAGATCGAGGCGTTCCCCACTCTGGCTATGGCCGAGGGCCAGGACGTCAAGGCTGTAGCCATTGGAACTAAAGTGAAGCTTGCTTCCGAGGCTGCCGCTGGAGCGACGCACTGTGGTTTCACTTCTGGAGGTCAGCTTCCTGGTGGAACCAAATTCACTCCCTTCACTGAGGGAGAGGGCTGTGAAGTTCCCCAAGGAGCTGCGGGCGTTGTCTACGTGACCTTGACCAGTGCTGGTCCTTTGGAGGGCGTTTTGTCAGATGACATTACTGTGGCTGGGCCTATGGTACTAACCCTTTCTTAAGGGAGCTGTCGAGAGGCGCTGGTGGTCGTGGTGGTATGGTAATGATAGATATCTTATATCCAATGTAGACTGGAGAGCTTCTCCGCTCATATTCAATATAATCGCTAGTCACTTATAAGACCCTTAAGAAGCCACTAGTTGTGTAGTCTGACTTTTTTCTCTCTTTTTTTTGTTTTTTGTGTTGAATTGTGTGTGTGAAAGCAGTTTTCCTGACTGGATATAGTCCGCATGTTGGATATCACCAACCTGGCTATATCTACTAGGGTCTTAAATGCTTCGTCCAACGACCTCTGGAGCCGCCTGGCTGGGGACGTGTTACCATGCTCTCCAGCACCACCTCCTCGCTGACCTCAACCCATCCCCACAAGTCCTGCTGGCAACTTCTTCGACACGTCTGCTGTTGTGATAACTTTTATGTCCCTGACTTTTATGCCGCCCGCGCCAACGCCGCTAAGTCTGCAAGACAGTTTGTGACCAAAGGGGCCACGCTCAAAGACCACTAATATAACATTTGCCTTATATATGCCTCAAGCCTCGGCCATGCTCTAGAAAGGTCGCGCCTCGAGGTATGCCTGGGCCTTGGTCCATGCATCCTTATCTTCCGCACGTAGCTCGTCCGTACCCAGCATTTTAACGCCCTTAACGAGTGCATCGATAAAGTCACGCACGACACGGAAGTCCTTAGTTAGTGACTCGGCATATGGCACGAATGTCTTAGGGAACTCTTCCAGCCGCTGCAAGCGAGCCTCCTGGTCCCCTCCAGCTTCATCGTCATCAAAGAAGGTTCGCACAGCAATGCCGAGGCCGATGTCGGGCTCTTGATGGAAAGGTAGCCTGTTCAAGTGTCAGTGGTGTCTAATGAAGGATGAGGAAGAAATGTACCGTCGACTGATTTCCAATTGATCATCCCTTTCACGCTTCGACTGTCCATACAAAAACATTGAAGCCACAATCGCCTCAACCAGATCTCGATCAGCTTCTCTCACTGCTGATGCTAAAGACCAGAAGCTGAGCAGATTTTTGTTAAGCGGACCAGTGTATCCATAAACCTGGTGCCGAAGCTTCAACAAGGAAGCGCACTCGCTGATCAGCACAAGCGTTGCTTTTTCTTCATAAGAACCTTTCCGGGGCAGGCCAGCCTGGCCTTCAGTGTGTTTCCCTGTCAAAAGTCCGTTTCGGATGAGTTCAAATGCAACCAGGGCTGCTTCTGGCAGACCAGTCACCTCGGGATGGTTCTCTTTGGCGTCCTGGAGAATCAGAAGAGTATTGGCCAAGGCATTACCCCAAGGCGTAAGCTTGTGCTCATCATTGGCGTATCCTCTCAGGTGGAGAAATCTCCAGATGGCCACCGAGGTCACCATATCTGTGCTGTCGATTCCCTTTATGGGCCTCTCCTTAGGGAATGTCTTGGCCACAAAGTCGGAGTTAACAAGTGACAAGACTTCCAGCGACACGGGGCCCGCGAAACCATCAGGGAAGAATGCACGAAGATCCTCATCCTTGACACTCCAGCTGGCAACCCTCTGGGAGGGAGGAGGGTTGACAGAGCGGTGGTTGATCGTGTAAGCATATTTGGGGTCAAACCAGACACGAACTCTGATGTTTTTGTGCTGGATACCACGGTGAAGTCTGGGGATCAACAGAGAAAGGGCCTGCTCTTTAATGGGCACTATTCTGTCAGTGATGAGCTTTTTGTATTCGTCCGAGGCCACTCCGTCCAAGGTTGGCTGAATGAGAAGTTGACCGTGGGTGATGTTACCCAGTAGACGGGGCCCAATCAAGCCGGTGTTGAGATAATGAAACAGTTCAGCTGGCAACTGGAGGCCCAGATATTCATGGTTGTCACTAGTCAAGTGCTCATAGTCGTTCACACGGATTTCGCCACTCTCAGCGATGTAAACGAAGTGGTGGACAACCATTCTTGCCTTGCGATACTTGTCAAGCCAACCAGAGTCCTTGCTTTGGAGTATATCGTTGAAGCTGGCGCAAGCAGTTGCGACACTGTTTTCTGCAGTCCTCAGCAGGTTGGCGGCAGTCGAAATATTGTAGTCCGAGTATATAGAGCTTTCCAGAAGAGCAGGGAATGGAGGCAGGAACGATGTACCGGCCATGAGAAACGAGTCGATGAATCTTGGCTCACTTGCAGTGGGTGTGAGACTGCGCATAACCTTCTTCTTCGAGATAGCAGAAACGGTCTTGGCTTCCCAGTCGAATGCCCGAATGACGGAATCCTTGACAGGGTACAAGAGAAGTTCCTGAGAGCCCATCACACCCGAGCATTGGTCTGAGTCGATCATCTCAAAATAGGCGAGCTATTACTATCAGAATGAGAGTGACAAGTCTTAAAGTTCATAAGATACGCACCTGAGCGCACGCAGTGTAGGGCGCAACCAAGAAGTGAAGTCCACGGCTCTTCAGAACCGTTTGAAGCAACGGGTAAAGATTTTGAATGCGAAAGGCACCTATCATGACCTCACGTTAGGTCGATTCCTGAAACTGAGAGCCAAAGTTCACCAACCTGGGCTAGTACCGAAGGTCGTCACCGCCTCCTCAGCAGCCCCCTGAGAGTACAAGTTCCAGGCCTCATCTGTCTTCTTGTTGGCCCTGAGGCCACGATCCAGAGTGATGTCATCTTGGCCGGTCACGGGCTGGCCATCGAAAACGAAGAAAGGGACAATCTCGGACTTTGCCCAGAGATCGAGGTTCTGGTTTATGTGTGCTTCGACCCCAGTCAGGCCACCGAGAGCTGACAACAGAGGTTCATGGGCAGGAGGGGTTTCGAGAAGTTGGCACAGGTAATAGGTTGCATCAACAGCGATGGCGCATCCTTCGAGCTCGGAGATGTCGTGGGTGCTATATGCTTTCTGTTAGCGCGAATATGTTTGGGAGGGTAGGTCGCATGGCACATACGAAACCTGGTCATTAATCCAGGAATCCTCAACAAGGACTGGTTTGAGAGTTAGCACAAGCTACAAAAACTAAATAGTAAGGATGTCGCAGAAGAAAACCGACGGAGAATGGTTATTCATCGTGGTGTGATCTTCTCTACGATGAGCAGCTGCTGGGGTGACCAATCTACAAAGCCAAGACTGCAATTGACTTTGCACATGGCCTGGAAGCTTCCCCATGAACGACTGAGCTCGCAGAATCTGCGTCAACCACGTTGGGAAGCTTTTGGCTGCCGCAGCATATATTGCAAGCTATACAATTCCATGCTGAACCCTGAACCAGACTGACTCTGGGCCAAGCCTGCTCCTAAGCGCACAGGGTGAGACTCACATGGCATCTCGAAAGACTCGCAGCAACTCGGAAGCCCGTGCTATAATTCCTGTACTGGAGATCGGCGAATCAGGATATTTTGCGGCAAGGTATCGTCGGTCGATCGAAGAGTGAGGAGTAGAAATCGCGGGCACTGGCGGCAAGGCGTTGATGTTGACAAGATATGGCGGGGTTGAAAGGACCACCAAGTGAGTTAAGGTACTGGCTTGGGGCTGAATAGCGCAGCCGGTGAAGAGAGAAGGCACCAGACGGGCCGTCGGAGGGGTCGTGATGATGACAGCGAGAGACCGACGCAGGGCGGAGGGGGGAAGTAGAGAAAAAGGAAGATTTTGCTATGATTTTCGTGGGGAAAATGAAGGTTTGGAGAAGGTATCTTCAGCTTCAAACGGACAGCTGGTGGAAGACGTGACAGGAAAGTTTGGCGAGTTACAGTGGCAGGGACGTACCTAAACGGTACCTGCCTACCATGCCACACGATCACCAAATGAAGCGACCTACGGGCGGGACGGGACATTCTAACCGCTACCATCAGGGGAAAGAGCGGGCAGCCCTCATGAGTGTGGCTAGTGGGAGTAACCTAGGTCTGACCACTGATGTGGCTGTGCAGAACCGAGCTTGCCCGAGATAGGTAGACTTAGTACTTACAGAGGTACACTCAGTTACCATGAGGTACGAATGAGGATGGTGGGGGATATGACGCTTTTTGTACCTCAACAGATAAGGAATCAAAACCTCCAATTGTTCGCTACCTAAAATCCCATCAGACCAGAATACAAAGGCCGTCGCTTGTATCTCATCTCCCATCCCTACGGTCTATTACAAAGTGCAACCATGAACTATCCCATGAGAGACAAAGCTGCTCACTTCAGACGTCCTCTGGGGCCAGATCAGAACACGGCCAACATACCTATCATTGACATTTCTGCTCCTGATGCCGACCAAAAAGAAGTTGCTAAACAGCTTGTCGACGCTGCTGAAGAGCATGGGTTCATTTACATCCGCAACTTGGGCCTTGACATTCAAGCTAAGGACATTGATGGGGCGTTTGATCTTGTGAGCAAGAGAAGGAGATGTATTTGAATTGATCGGGAGTTCAGGTGGCTGAGAATACCGATATAGGTCCGAAAGACGTTCGAATGCCCCTTGGAAGAGAAGCAAAGGTGCACGATCCAGACCAACAACCGTGGGTGGTCTGGCATGCACTCCGAAACACTGGATCCTAAACATCAAAAGGTACATTTGCGTCATTGTTCCAATTGAGTACTTTATTGGGATAAAAGGCTAATTCTCTTAACTTAGGTTGGGGACTTCAAAGAGTGAGCAGCTTCCGAGGCATTCCATGATATGTCACTAAAATAGCAACCGCAGAGCCTTCAACTTTGGCGAGTTCGCAGATGGGAAAGCTCAACAGCCTCTCCCATCTGACCTGGTTTCTGATGAGCCTCAGATAAGTGCTTTTGCTAACTCATGCCATGACCTCTGCCAGAAGCTTCTCTACCTGCTTGGTCTAGGTCTCGGTGTAAGTCGATTCAGAAACAATCAGCCTCAAGCATTATCTTATTGTGAAACCAGGTCGACGATTTCTTCTCCTCTGCTCACAACACAGAAAAAGGCGCTTCGAGCTCTATCCTCCGCTTTCTGCGTTATCCACCCCCGGAATCTACTGCACACTCCGAAGATGACATTCGTGCTGGAGCTCACTCAGACTACGGTTCTATCACTCTCCTCTTCCGTCTCAAGGGACAAGCAGGACTCGAAGTTCTCAGAAAGGATAACGTTTGGGCACCTGTTCCTGTGTGTCCTGATGGCACTGAAGAAGACCCCAGCCCGCCCATTCTCATCAACATCGGCGATCTGTTGTCATACTGGACGAACGGGCTCTTCCGCAGCACTGTACATAGAGTCGTCTTCCCCTCAGAAGGCAGCTCCGGGGTGCAAGGGGAGACAAGCAATGGGCCAAGGTATTCAATCGCGTACTTTTGCCACCCTGTCGGGGCCGCACCTCTTGAGCCTGTCCCTAGCGAAAGAGTGAAGAACTACACCCCTTCCGAGGGAATGTCCAGCGAGAACCCTTATGCTACAAGAAAGGTCATGACAGCTGATGAGCACCTATTTATGAGACTCAAGGAGAGTTACGGCGATCTGTATGAGGAAAAATCATAGTTGGATTACACATGTTAGAACAGCACAATCGTTTTTTATCGATATAGTGATCCGTTCCTCATAAGCTAATGTGGTCTACTGGCTGTGTATTTTCATCCCAGAGCTCTCGTCACCGGGTTCTTGGTTCTAGATAGTGTAGAGCTTCCAACGCATGCGCCAGTCAGAGAACCCATGAAAGTATTTCTCTTCGATAGACTCGTCTTCTTGTGTCGTGAGATAGGGCAAAAAGCGCCAGTCGTGAATTTCGACATGTGTGCCTTTGTTGAAAAGATGGTCCTTGCGAAGCTCCTTGAACTTCTCCGCTACGTCCTTGAACACAAGTTCGTTGTTGCTATCGCACACAACATAAGCCTTTGAAGGTGTAGTTATTTTCCCGTTCTGTCTGGCCTCCTTCTCAGCTTTGAGCCATGTGTCGATGTCAGTGACAGGGGTGTCAACACCATGCTGAGCGAGAAGCGTTTTCGCTTCTTTCATGGCGAGAAGGCCTGGCGAAACGAGTACAACGGCATTTGCAAGCATGCAGTCTTCGCCAGCATACACACATTGTCCTTTCAAGGCCGTTGTTACTTTGGCTATTGACGGTTTCAGGCGCTCAGGTTTGCTCTCTGTCTGAAGCTCGTCAGTGTCTGGGTCAATGATGAACTGTACGACTTCAGCGTTAAGCCCGTCGGAGTTGCTGGATTCACCAAAGAAGCTCTCACTCGGAGAGGCAGGACAACATGGTGCGCAAGAAGACATTGCGGGCTGAGGTCGCGGGTTGTTGTCCCTGGCGGCGAGAGGCGCGCGTGGTTGTGAAGCAAGATCAATGTGTGGGGAGTCTTTTTGGCTTATCGATGCTTCACTGCTACTCCTCAAGCGTTTGTGCTGCGAGTTTGGTCCAGTGGAGGGCAGGCTACGTTTGTGTTTGGCGCACAATTTCGTGCGTGACGATGTTTCAGCTCGCAAAGATGGTGTAGCTGTTATAGAAGGCAAATCCAAAGATGGGGCCCCGCGAACTCTTTCGCGTCGGCCGCGGCAAGGGCTGACTTCAACTGGTGATTTTGTAGCCAAGGGCGATGTTGGAGACCGTGTAGAGGTGGTGTTTTGTGTTGATTTGCGAGGCGATGGTGTTGGCATAGTAGTCACTGTCAACTGGCTCACAGCGTCCACAGCAATACCACGAGGGTCAGCTGCTTCGAGTTTTGCAATCCACTGCAGATTTTCCTGGCTATCTTCTAATTCGCCGGCGGTCGTAGCCTCCTCTGCCAGCGCCTGCAACTGCTCGAAAGATATGGTGTCGGTGAAGTCCCGGTCAAAGTGAACTTTGGTCACCGAAGGAAATCTGAGACTCCAGAAGCCAGTATTTCCCACTCGGTCAAAACTGAAGCATTTCAAATCAAGAACCAGAGGCCTAGTAAATATAAACGTCGGCGGTGACCCTTGTTCAGCTCCGGGAGCCAGTTTGAGAGCCAGTGCCTCATTGTCGTCGGGAGAAACAGGCTCCGGGTTTGAATAAGTGACAACTTCTCTCAGGATAGTCTCGTTCAGCTCTACAACATTGACAATGGTGAAATCTGGCTTAGCGCCCCAGCTTTTGACTGCTTGTCTGTTGTCCAGACAGCCAATATAAAAATGAGTCCACTTGAGCCCAGGAATCCGGTAACTCAATGCTTTTGTCGGGTCATATCTGGCACCGACAACCGAAAAGTCGCCAACATCTCCAAAATTGCCAATGTATTCCTTCTTGAGTTTGATGCAGCAGCTCGAAAACTTTCGTCTTTGGTCTGTAAAGTCGAAATATGGCCCATCTGATTTCAAAACAAGGCCTTCTTTCCGAGCCAAAATAACCATGGCAAAAGCTTTACGAAGAGTTGAGGCTCCCAGAGGCTGTCCAAAATCAATAACTTGGCGCGGAACGAGGCCCGCCCATCCTTTACGGCAACAAATGAGGCTGGAGAGGATCTTAAATCTCTCTGAATGCCTCAAATTGATCAGAGACTGATCCTCTAAGAGCATGACGTCGTAGTAAATTATCATGAGGTGTTCCTGGGGCCCAGGCCTAGGAGTTTAGTAACGCATGGCGAAGAAAGTACGTAAAACTTACAAGGAGTCTAGCTCTGTGTTCAAAAACCTTCCTCTTCTTGATACATGCTTCCTAATCTTATGAAACGGAAGTATCTTTTCCTGCTGTTCTGTGTTAGAACGAGCTAAAAAGATGACTGAAGATACCTACAGAATCGTCATATACAACCAATTCCCCTTCCAATATGCACGTTTTCTTGACTCGGGCATCGGGCTGCCCAATCTTGAGTGATTCTAGTATGATCCTGTCCATGGGGTCAGTTCGTATTTGCGTGTCGTATCATTTGTACTGACCTGTGAAGTGCTACTCTATCTTCCGTGCTATCTTTGCCGCTCTTAGAGAATATCTGTATGCATTTATCCCCCTTGTCTGGATCGACGTGAATCTGACAATATTCGCCATCAATCTTTTCCTCCACACTCATGCGCCCGTGGCCCATATCTAGACAATGCTTGATGCTACGCCCCTTGACCCAGGGTTGACGTCCAATTTTGACACCCAGTTGAGGTTTAACTGTGCCCATAATCTGTTCGCGTGGTGTTTTGCGTCCAGAATTTGGAAGAAGCCTTCCTCGTATTGCTTGAAGGGAAGTGATCGCAGTGGCAAAATCATCCTGTATCTTCAGAACGCAGGGCAAAATAGGATCGCACAGTCGATATATAAGGTGCGGGTCTAGAGCGAGCGGCTGGTAGCTTTTCAAAACGAGCCGCGTAAACCATTTTGCCTCTGTTGCGCTCAACCTTCTGTAGAGGCTCTCAAGATCAGACCTGTTGCCTGGACTTAGGCTGGCCTGTGAGGCACGAATCGACGGGGAGCTCCATTTTATTTTGGCGGCGAGGGAATGAAGAAGTTGGTCAATTTCTTCAACTGTAACAGGGTTTTTATGATCGTAGCTAGGGCTTGGCTAATATATGATCAGCTGGCAGCTTCCAAGCCTCGGGTATACTATACTCACTGTGACTGTGAGAATGCGAAAAACACAATCTGCCAAATCGACACCAGACCCGGGCTGGCGGTACTGAGCTAACTCCTTAATCCTTGACGAGCCAAGTAGATATGCACGGCCAATAATTCTCTCCAAGCGGGCAGACTGGATACAGTAAACTCGATCGGTCCTTTTTTCAGGAAGAAGTGTCGATAACAGCGCCGGGAGATCCGTATCGTGAGCATCTACGTAATTGCGATGGCGAGTGAACCACTTTGTGACAGTGTTGGAGCAACTCTTCTTATCGAGAGAAAGAAGGAAGGATTGCTCGAGCAATTCACAGACCAGAGAGAATGGAAGCGGCATGCTGAGAGAACATTATGCCTCGGTAGTCATCCAAAAAGGTGTCGTTGTGTGAGAACAAAGAACAGCTCACGACTTTGATTTCGCAGCTTGAATGAACGGGTGGAGGTGATTCAATTGTTCATACTAAAGTGGAGAGAACAGGCAGCACAGTCACGGCATGAGAGCAAAAGATGCCATTCTCAAAAGCTTGTAACAAGGGACAGTGGCAGTGCCTGAGGTGATTTGGCGATGGATGTAGTGAGTGAGATAATTTACTTGTCAGCCAGAGCTGGAACCTGCCCTGAATGGAGAGGACGCGAAGTTGACGCGAAAGTCACATGATGTATCAATTAAGAGTACCTAGGTACTCTAGAAACACCGATCAACCTAAGGTACCTACCTAGGTACAGATACACATGCACCATACCAGTTATTCTTTCAGAGAAGTTACTCGGCGTTGTAAGATGGGTTTTGCAAGGCAAGAAAAAGAAGATAAAATCTTGAATAATTCCAAATGTCGCTTGCGTACTGTACCAGGATATTCACAGCCGAGCTATAAGATCATCCTCTTCAGGCACTATCATTATTATTAGAAAGTCTAGAAAGTCTGGAATGGAAGGACGACCCAAAGAGCAATAGTCAACTAGATATGCAAGTCAGCTTACAAGTGCAATTACTACGGACCTGTAATTACGTGCAGCATAGGCGACGGTGATGAGTTGTGCTCAACTCTTCTCGATCTGCAATTTTAATGCAAGGTCCGGTGCAGGCGCAAAGACAAAAATGGGAAAGACCCCTGACCCTGGATGACAGGGTCATGGGAACGAATTCTCCATCGTCGTGACGAACGTCGACCCGTCGGCCGGACGCTTCAGTAGTACCAAGCAGCCAATGATGGTAAGGAGATAATTTTTATAAACTAGGTTTGTTTGACAAAGGTAACTAAGGGCAGTGCAGACGCTCGTTTGCCGTCGTCTTGTAACCCTTGCCTAACAAGAAACGACCTAACGCACAAGCTGCAGTAGTAGCCTGTCGAGTTGGCAGTTCTCGTGACAACGGATCAGAAGGAGAGGCTGGAAACGGGGCGGTCTGATGGATCGGGCATCGAAAAAAGTTGAAACCAAGAAGTTGAGATGGCCGCCCTGTGAGTCAAGCTGGGATATGGTCCACTTCCCACAAGGCGTTGAGCTCGCTCGATAGATGGCGCAAAATGGGGCAGCGACAGCTGGTTGTCGGGGTCAGGTGGTGCGATTGTCACAACCTGTATGAGACCTGCGGGTTGGGCCGTAAGTGCAACATTTTGGGTCAGTTCGCATGGCACTGGCATGGCATGGTGTTTTGATGGATGCCGAGGATCCATCCATTTATTTGATTGATTTATGAGCCTCCCTCCATGACTGCCTACCTAGGTACCTAGTATGTAAACAAACATGCCCCAATTTCCAACACACGAGACCCTGCTGCAGTAACATCTACAGTTCATGTCCAATACTTTACCTTGCCGGGCCTTATTAATCCATGATCAAGTTCACGCGCCTCGAGTATTACACGCATTACCTATATCCTCAATTACAGGACCACTCGCCTACTGAGACGTACGGATACTTGTTCGCGGCTCCAGTTACCTTGACAGGGCTGCCGTCGAGTTGGCCATTCTCCCGGAATTGCGCATCATCAACAACATCCAGTTCTCCTTTGCTTTTTTCGACATTCCATATTTGCATCCCGTAAACGCCTGTTCGGGAGTATTCGCTCATTACACTCTTGATCCTTTTCTTTGCCGTCAACCCTCTTTTTCATCAGTATTCTCTCCTTTTATATCATCTTTGTTTCTAGCTCATAATTACTTTACAGTCTCACTTCTCGACGACAATTGATTCAATCAACGGCTCCTTATCGTCCGCCCCATCCGCTTAACGCCATCTTATCCCTTGCCGGGATTCGTCAATTTGTTCGCATCTGGCCCTGGCTTTCTAATTCGAGAAGTTCCTGCGTCCTCCCCAGTGTCCAATGGTGTTCCACTGCTCGCTCCTATTCTCCTGACAACCGCCCCCCAGCCTGGTTCAACGCCCGCCCAGTCAACGTCTATCCAAGTTAGGGGATCTAGGGGCGTGCTACCGAACGCCTGCAGGGCTCTATTTACGACGACGACCACTGAGCAATTGGTAGACACTCCACCAAAACCCACCCCGGCTGGCGCCATACCCCATGCGAAACTTGATACACCACTAAGCCACCCACAATCCACCTTGGACTCGCCTCTCTCCTTATTCTGATGACTGGCTTTCTCTTTCAAATCTGCGTTGCCCATCGTTGCTCGTCCGCTCTCTTCAATGATCACCGCCATCTGACACAGTTACACTATAGAGCGCTCACTACCAGAGCCGCTGTTGCTGCTGTCGCCGCTGCTAGATTGCGGCGCCTCAGAGCCCTCAGAGCTCCAGCCACTCATTTCCATTCTCAGTTACATTTCAATTTGCATAAACGCCGAAGACTGCTCGGCCTCCGTTCCCTACTTTTCAATAAGTCGAATCCCTACGAGTTAATAGGCATGGCCTCGCAACAACAAGCTATCCGTCGACGCTACTCAGTTGCCGACCGTCTGCCAGCGGATTTAGTTCTTCCCACCACTCCATCCAACTCAAATTTTGAGACAGCCCCTAATTCGACCATTTCTGGTACTGCTTCTCCCACTGTCGGTGTCGCTGCCTCTGTCAACCCTAGGTACGCTCCCGTTCGTGACCTGGCTCAGGGGTCCAACCCGAGACACCTGAATTCCTCCTCGCACAACCGCCACGGCAGCATGACTTCGACAGCAGCAATGCCTTCCCGACCAGCTTCAAAGGACGAGAGCGCCCCTTTCAGACGTGGCCACGCTCGTGCCAAATCTAGTGTATCCAGCATGAACCGCCAGGTCAATCGACTCTCTTTGACGCTTCCAATTGCACCCCCTACAAGCGACCCTTCCCGACCAACACCGACTTCTGCTTCCATGTCATCAGTCCCCCCGACACCAATCGAATCTGGCATTGCCACTCCTGCTGACGCAAATGAGTTTATCATCGCAATTGCTGCTCAGGAGAGACGGGTGCTCGAGTTGCGTGAGGAATTGTCGCGTGCCGAAGCAGATTTATCGTTGCTCAAGAAGAAATGGACTGCACAAGAGAAGAAGGGCGACACCATCCCTCTTGAAGCATTTCGCAGTCCTATTTTATCCTCAGAAGATGATGCTGCATCTTTCCGGCGAAGTGTCGACTCAGATCGCAGGAAATTGTTACAGCAGACTCAGAACCCAGCGACTCCCAACCGAAGAAGGGTCCTCCGTGGCGGACATACAAGAACCCTATCTCTGCTATCGCCGGCGAAACCAGACGCAGGATTCTCATTATACCAGGATCGCGATCACGAGCACGAGCAAGTGAAATTACCTTCGATAGAGCGCAGGACCGCTCAATTAACAAACCCTCATTTATCTAAGCGTGCCTCGTGGCAGCCACGCACACAACAAAACGGCCCGGTTGTTCCACAGATTGTCGAGGACTTTAAGTTGGGCCTCAGGGCTTTTGTCGAGGACATACGCCAGATTACAGTCGGGGATGAGCCAATCAATGGTCAGCCCGTTCGATCCAACAGTGTCAACGAACGTGGTGAAGGCAATCGAAACCAGGATACCGTACGACTGAGTCGTCCGCTACGGCCCAAAGTGAGCACAGTATTTGAACCACCTCACAACAACTCGAATGCGAATGAGACCAAATCCTCGACCTCGACAAGCACAGCATCGAAAAGGCCCGAACTACCTTCTCGGAGCAAAACAAAGTCCAAGAACAAGTCTTTCTCTTGGCAGCCTCTTGGATTTGATTCGATGGATGATAACGACTGGTCTAATTGGGAATCTCCGGCCTCATCTTCCAAGACGTCTCGCTGGAGTGGATCTACTATTGGCAGCGGTGGACTGGACGATATGTCTGCTACTTCAGATGAGGGAGAACCTGCGGACTCACCCTCGTAAGTCACTTGGCATTGGAACTGAGATGAATTGCAAGTGAAGATGCTGACCTGGCATAGTAAGAAGAAGTCGACCGGCTACGAAACCCCGTTGCTCTCTCCTAAGCTAGAAGAGCTTCTCCCTAATATCGTCAACCAGTTCTCGCCCAGTAACATCAAACGCACCGCGACAACCCTGATGGATGAGTGGGAGAAGTCCCTTACAGACCCCAACTATCCTCATCAGACACAAAACAAGGAGAACACCACTTAGACAATCTTTGTCCCAACCTTTCGCAGCGCATCTCCATTATGTTGAGCATACTTTTGAAGCGATTTGCACACATTTCTTTACATAAAAAATGGCCAGGCGTACACAGTTTCGGTATCACAGACCGGTATTTGATGACAAAGAAAGAAAGAAGGAAAGAAAGAAGGAAAGAAAGAAGGAAAGAAAGAAGGAAAGAAAGAAGGAAAGAAAGAAGGAAAGAAAACGAGGCTCGTCTGCCCCTGACGGAGTTTGCAATTAATGAATCCCATTTCGTTGCGCGCTGTCGGCACTTTTGGAAGGGCTTGTTCGAATCTCATATTCCGAGTTATTTTGCTATTTCTGTCGATTGTATCTCTTCTTATATGGCTTGTGTGTCGGTTTTCTGGGCGTATCGTCTGAGAATCTGTGCACATGCAATTTGGGCTTTTGGTGTTATTTAGGATTATGATAGTGAGACGACCCTCATGAGTGACGACTAGGGAACCGTCACATTCTAAGTCAATTCGTAGTTTATTAAATCTTTTAAATTTTGCTCATCTTTCCATGACTTAAGCGACAAGCAACATTCTCACTTCAAGAGCTTTTGACTCGCCCACTAGCACATTCTCACTGTTGTTTAAAGATTTAGCAGCAGGGGCATTCGCGCCTCAGATTTATCGAGTCTCGGCTACTTAGTACGCAGATCTACCGTCAGACTCGTCTCCAGGAACTCCATCTATTGTTCGTTGCTGGGGCAGCCAAGCAGGAGTGGAGATGCATTCGATCTTGGACATGGGACGACGTAACTACAAACGGTGGAGATTATCCGAAGTCTGAGTGATCCTGCAGTAGCAGGGCGTCGAACTTGATAAGGACGGAGCACAGTGAACATGCGGTCAAATAAACAGTCCGATGTTTTGCGGGTTTGCAGTCATGATTATATATACCAATGGAGTTCGGTAAACTTGGCTGCAGCGATGCAAGCTTTCGTTCCGAGCTTGGCTAGTAGCATGGGTCGGTCTGTCGACTTATTTTTGACAAAAGTATATCTTGATGGCAATTGATGAAAATACTCAAGCACCTTTCATCGGAGATTTTGAGCATTAAGCGAGTGCGAGCAAGCCACCACCACCGAGAGGGACTTGACTAGACCAACGTGAGTCGCGTATGTAGTATCATCGAGGCATATCGCTGCTTCTGGATCTCGCATTCGCTTTGTCAACGTATTGCTGAGATATGTTCCTTGTGACTTGTGACTTGAATAATCTGGTAGCGGCCGAACCTCCTCAGTAGAAAGAACAGTCAATATACAAACCACGCGCGCTGATTCTTTGATGCGACTCTTCCAACTCTGGCACTCAATATCGAACTGAATGATAAACGACCACAAGATGACGAAATCAGAATTCCGTTCCAAACTGGAGCCAACTTCCCGGCCTCTGACATTTGCCTCAACAGCGGGGATGCTTGTAAGTCATGGGCCCTGTTTTCATACTTATTCTCAACTGACACATGATAAGTTCATGTTCAAAGACTGCTTCAAACCTCATACTACAGTAGCCATTGGATCGTTCATTCAACTTGCTCTCTGCGCCGTTCTTCCTCTGCGTTGGGCGGTCGTACCACCCTTGGCCGTCTTATTCAACTCCATTATCACAACCATGATACAAATTTACAGCACAAAACCCAATGAGTACAATAATAATGTCGTACCAGGCCGTGCCACTGCACAACTTCCTTTCTCTAATGGGTTCTTTGGTTCGATCCCCGGAGCAAGCCCCGTTGTAGTCTTTCATCTCGGAATCCAGACCAACCACCCTCTCGGTCTCGCAGCACCAGGCATGGAGCAAATTAGCAAATACTTCAAGGCTATGCATAGAGATCTTACCTCCAAACGAGACGAATATGGCATGCTGAGCTCCTCAACATGGCGCGGAGATGAAAAGAGCAGCAATAACACCCTTCTTCTGATCTACTACTTTCGTGACTTAGAGAGTCTGCACCGCTTCGCCCACGACGAATTACACCGCAAGGCATGGGACTACGTCAATAAGGCTAAGCTGAAGCATGTGGGGATCTTTCACGAAACGTTTAACGTGTCGGCTCGCGAGTATGAGAATGTCTATGTTAATTGTCATCCGGTACTGATGGGCCATGCGACGGTGAAGACGACAGAAGGGGGCGACGAAGAAAGGTGGATTAACTCCCTTGTCAGTGCAGATGCTCCCCTTTTGAAGACACAGTATGCAAGGATGTCCAGAGATGAGCACGGTAGTTTGAAGGACACGGAGTAGTGTAAAATAGTCCTGTCTCTTGGTTCGGAGTGTGCCCATCAAAGGAATGGATATGCTGAGTTCTGGATCGTCTAATGATAAGGTTGTTTTTAACCATAAGATCTCAATGAAAAGAGGTGAATCAGAGGCATATTTACCTAAGAATCGATCGGTAGCCATTACTCCATGGTTTCTTTGCATCTGAGACTCAAGACTGTGTTTCTCATTGCTACGAAGCGCAGCCTGAGAATGAGATTTGCTAAAAGTAAGCAGCAAGTAACAAACGGACACATGAGTATGAGGACTGCTCAATGGATCTTCGCGGGTCCATCAACATGGGCAACGTAGTCAATAACATTCGTGAATATAACTCTGCAGCCTGACTTAGAAGTCTGAGGCCAAGTAAAGTCCAAGGTATCCAAACCAGCAACTTGTCAACACCGGAAAACAATACATATAACAGATAACGCCTCTCAACGCCATACCCTTCTACAGAAATTTAAACGTCTAAAAGTCGATAACCAAGAATGAAACACCCCCGATGACACCGGCAAGGAAAAGGAACGTCAGAATACCTGCACCAGCCTTATCAGCCGTGGTGATGTCCTTCATTGGAGGGGTTCCATCACTGTCGTTAATGTCCGTATTTCCACCGCCCGGGTTTCCTTTGGATGTTCCACCGGTCTTGGAGGTGACAGGCCCCTTGGCACTCTCCACCAGCGTGTACATGATGATCGAGAGGGCGTTCATCTGGGGACCAACTCCAACAGAACCATCAAAGCTACCCGTCGTCCAAGAGAAGCCACATGCTGTGCCTGCAGGCCCCTTGTAACCCTCTGTGGGTGAGCCTGTGCAGATTTTAGCGGCGGCCTGGGCACTTGTCTTGATGAGCTTCATGATCTTGTCGTTTGTTGAAGAATACAGTTGCGTGGTGGCTGCTAGCCACCGTGCAAGATATCCCTTGAAGCTCTGTTGGTCTTGACTGCACTGTTTGTGAGGTTCGCAAAATTGCTCGTAGATGATCTCATCTTTGACAAATTTGTTGAAAACATCATCGAGGAGGCCGTCTGCTCGCTTCTTCCAGCTGTCACTCGACGTAAGGTTGTACATGACCGCGGCGCCGTGGAGGAAGATGCCTGTGTTGTAGGACCACTGTGTCTTGTCGATATCGGTACATTTCTTTCCTTTAGCATCGCTGATGTGAACACCGTCCTGAACTGCAAACTTATCGGTGATGATCCCAGAATCCTCATGCCACTTCCACAACTTCTCAGCCCAGTCCGAATAAGTGTCGTTACCTGTGTACAGCGCTAAACGAGAAGCGACATTGAAAAAGCAGCCATTGGAAATGGCGTTCTTGTAGTCGTAACCAGTATTCCACTTAAAGATCTGCCAACGCATACCTCCGTCGCAGTAGTCTGCGTCCCAGCGACTGACGTACTCATTGAAGACAGCTTGAACCTGTGCGAGCCATCCGGGTGTGTCCTCAGGAGGATCTGGGAACTGATGCTCAGCTGCTGACATTGCAGCCATTGCCCAGAAGCCTTGGTCGTCGTTTCCTTCGGTCATTGTCTGGTTATCGGGCATGTAATCGCCGTCTGTGCCGGCTTGATGAATCATGGCTTGTTTTGTGATGTTGTTATAAGAGTCGTCACCGGTGAGCCACCAATAATCAACGAGAGTACCGAACATCGCGCCAGCCTCCCACCCTACTCATTGTCAATAAATGTTTATGGCTCGGTTGGCATGGGAGAGTTACAGTAGTAGGGATCTGGCAAGTTTCCTGGTGTATCGCCGGTGTTGTTTCCTGTGTAGTATTTTACCAAGCCATAAGCTGCCTGGCCCGCAGCCTTCTCGATAGATTCTGCCACGATGCGTTAGTTCCGCTACTTGGTTGACGAAAATTAAACTTACTATTGTCATCCCATGTTACGTCGTAGGCATTGACAGCTGCTGCCCAGCCAAGTACCGTAGTGGTTGTTCGAAGTAATGAATGCATCTTGGCAGCTTAACCCAAAACTCGGAATACCAAGACAAAGACAAGGCGGGAATAACAGATGGACTGGACCCTGCTTGATGCCAAGCTCGGCTCGTGTATCTCACTTAGAGGCGTGCGTCGCCAAGACTGAATTCAACGATATATGGTGATAGAAATATCCAACCACGAAGATGAAAGAGTGTACCCAAGTAAGTAGCGGAAGAACAACGAAAGAAGGAAATCGTCAAGGAAATGGGAATCGATCGATATGCAGAAAGAGAAGACGTCCTTCCTTCTAAAACTGGCATGGCAAGAAGGGGGATGGATGCTCGAAACACCCCAATTTTTTGCTGTGGGCATGGCCACTGCTGACATTGATTGATGTTGGACGATACGTCAGGGACTCCACTGAAAGTTGGGTTGAAGGGTCCCCTTTGGAAATGAATTTGCCCAAGGAGAGTGGGAGCCCATCATGGTTCGGGCTCATCGGGGCCATACGATGTGATGGATGCTTGTGCTTGTGCTCTGAGGCGGAGCAACAACATGGATCCTACGGGAACGTGGATCGTCAGGGGGTTTACATTTGTACATACACAGGTGACAGTTACATAGGACTTCGAGTCTGCCACGAGAAACGGAAGGCGAGAGCAATGTGAGGGAGGTACGCAAGCAGACATGCAATGCACTGCACACTGCACACTGCCCAGTACCTGATTATGATCGTCTCCAGCGTAAGCATTGCTCCATTTGTTCCTGGGATAAATGCGGTTCCTGGAGCCAGCACGATCCAATCGTTGGTTCAATCCCTTTTCTGCATGACCTGAAGAGCGGATAACAAACTATGGAGCATCTCTTTTAATTCGGCCGAGACTGAAAGAACCATCGTATCGTATGCCTACATAGGTACTGTAGGCAGTGCACAGTCGATGAGGCGCGTGTGTTTCAGTTTCCAGGAAGGGCAATTCGGTCTTTACTTAGCGAGTTAGCCAAGCCGGGATCACGGAACTCATTGTTTAATCATTTGGTTTAGGTTATTTTATTCCCGCGTTAGCGTGTGCCTTTGAAGAAATTCTAGAAATACTGTGGTAGGGATACTATACTGTGTGGAGCGGTATGTGGGAACGATACCGGAAATTAATCCCTGCCTTAATACACACGTACCTAGGTATGTCTGACCGAGCATGCGTATACACTGTGATTATCCTGACGCGTACACAAGATAGACAGTTTCTTTATCCATAACGCGCTTTGGTTTCCAGTCTAGCAATTGTTTCAGCCACTGGAGCTGAACTTTGTCTATGTACAGTATGTACTGTCTGTAAGTTAGAGCATGCAGGATGTTGCAAAGTTATGGAGGATCCCGTCTAGGCTTATTGATATTTGGACCAGCAACCTAAAAGGTCTTGCGCTGAATAGGAATTGATGAGTCTGATGTTTCCGAAGTACGCATTTAGCATTCTGGTGTTAGAACAGAATTGCTTCACGGGATAACACTGGAAGCCCACGCAGGCTTCACGTTATTGACATCATTGCATTGGATTCTGCTAGCCAATATATCATACTTACATTCTATTCCACCTTATTCCTCAGAGACAATACACCAGTAAGTGCACAATTACGCTTCTGCTTTTTCATTACTTGTTAGTTGATTAATCAGTAGGCTGCGTATTAGCAATGGACATGCCTTGGCTGGATTGCAATGCGTTTAATTAAGCTTATAAAAACACGGTTCACAAGCTAGGTAGTATCAAATTGTGGCGAAAATAAAGATATTACTTGAATAGGAAAGCCGGCGGCTACACGCATGTGTGTACGTGCAATGCCGCCTCTATACTGCCCCCTAACCATTTAACAATAGACAATGCAGTTAAACAACTCGTTGAGCCTCCCATGTCTGTCTGAAGCCTAACAGTTGACTCAACTCCACCCCATTTCCAATCTGTACATCCGTAGGAATTGCGTGGTTCTCAACAGCTCCATCATCAACATACCATATGCCCACCTCTTACAAGTCTCATGATTGCAGGTCAATGGCCACATGCTCATTAACAGTGGGCAGAACTTCGGTATACCTAACCCGAATACCCAATATCCATGAATGGCATCTCCCGTGACATATTCCTTACCCCGGCCTCACAGCTCCAACCCCGCTACAAACCCCGCGATTCCCCCACTTGAGCTCGGTGTTGGCTTCCATTCATCCATCCTTCATCGCTTGAATACAGCCAGCATAACCTCACCTGATTGCCACTTCCATTGTGGCGGTTATCTTGGCAGCTGGTACTTAAGAAGCTTTGAATCACCTCAGATATCAGTCCCAGTTGATCAATAATATTTTCTTAATTAAGAACCACTTCATATCATCTCGATAATACCGGATGACCCTCCGTCCATTACCATGTCAGCCAAACACTTTGTCAACGATCCAACCCACCTTGTCTCCTCGGCTCTCCATAGTCTCACCCTCACCAATCCGTCGCTCGCCCTAGATCCAGACTTTAAAGTCATCTATCGTCGTCCTGATTCCAATGCCAAAGCACAAGTGTCCATTATCTCAGGAGGTGGCTCCGGCCATGAGCCCTCATTCGCCGGCATGGTCGGCCAAGGCATGCTCTCCGCAGCTGTAGCTGGAACCATCTTCGCATCTCCCTCTGCAGAACAAATACGTACAGCAATCACCTCTCGTGTTGATACATCAAAGGGCATCCTGGTCACCGTAATGAACTATACCGGTGACGTCCTCAACTTTGGTATGGCTGTTGAAAAGGCCAAGGCTGCAGGGCTTGAGGTTAAGATGGTGGTTGTTGGCGACGATGTTGGTGTTGGTCGTGCAAAAGCCGGAAAAGTCGGTCGCCGTGGAATCGCAGGTACAGTTCTCGTTCACAAAATCTCAGGTGCCCTCGCAGCTCTAGGAAAGCCACTTGATCAGGTTGCCAAATATGCACAACTGACAGCAGACAACCTCGTCAGTGTGGGCGCCAGTCTCGAACATGTACATGTTCCTGGGCGAAAGGCCGATGCAGAGGGCAGTCTTGCGGCAGACGAGGTGGAGCTGGGAATGGGTATTCACAATGAACCCGGCTCTGGCCGTGAGAAGGCTGAATTACCTGATCTCGTAAGTAAAATGCTCAAGCAATTACTCGATACCACAGACAAGGATCGAGCTTTTGTGAACGTTGATTCCAAAGAAGTTGTTCTCATGATCAACAACCTGGGAGGAGTCAGCGTTCTTGAGCTGGGCGGCATCACTGCAGAAGTTGTGAGTCAGCTTGAGTCAAATTACAATATCCGGCCCGTGAGAATACTCAGTGGAACTTTCATGACCAGTCTGAACGGTCTCGGCTTCAGCATTTCCCTTCTTAATGTGGTGTCTCCTGATTTCGAAGCTCCGAGCATGATTGAATTGCTTGATGCTCCCAGTGAGGTGGTTGGATGGTCCGCACCCGTTCAGGCCAGCACCTGGGAAGCCAAGAATACCAATGCAAGAACCGGCCGTGCTGGTGCTGCAGGGGATATCAAGTCTAGTGGTCTAAAAACAGACCCCAGTACCGCGCAAGAAGCACTGAAGAAAGGCCTGCAAAAAGTCATTGATGTCGAACCAGAGGTCACCCACTACGATACTATCGTCGGAGATGGTGATTGTGGAATCGGGTTGAAACGAGGCGCTGAAGGTCAGTCCGACGCATTGTGGCCCCCTGGAGAAAGCTGTTCACTGACATAATACAGCAATCCTTAAGCACATTGATGAGCAGCCCCTTACCGGCGACGTTGTCGTGGATCTCTCATCAATCGTAACAATTGTGGAAACAGCCATGGATGGAACCTCTGGAGCTCTATATGCCATCTTCCTCAACGCCCTGGTTCATGCGCTTCGTGAGCTGTCACCCGGCACAGCCTCGCCCGAAATCTGGGCCAAGGCCCTCAAAATGAGTAGCGATGCTTTGGCTAAGTACACGCCTGCTCGCCCTGGAGATCGGACGTTGGTCGACGCCCTTCATCCTTTCGTGGAAGCTCTTAACCAGACAGGAGATGTCAAGAAGGCAGCTGGCGCAGCACTGGAGGGGGCTAACAAGACCAAGGGTATGCAAGCCAGCCTGGGTCGGACAGTCTATATCGGAGGCAGTGGCTATCAGGACGTTCCCGATCCTGGAGCCTGGGGGTTGGCCAGCTTCTTCCTGGGCTTGAGCAGTTAAGCAGTCTTATGACCTCTGCCTCTGTCTCAAGGTCGAAGACGGAAATGTAAGCCAGTAATGCCGAAGGAACCGGCAGTGTGCAAATATTTATAACACGTGTAATGAACAGAATATGGTATGGGGAAATCAACATGTTTTCAACGCCTATGTAGTCCCTGTGAGTCTTGCCCGTAAGACATACAAACATCCCATACTTAGATTCGAGCTCTCGCCGCCCCAAAATCATGACGGTAGTGAATTATTAGCTGAGAAGAACCAAAATGACGCTGTCGCCTCGTAGGAACCTGGAGTAAAGTCAGCACCCATTTTCGACGTTCCTGTCACCGCTCATTGTCAAGTTGTTGTGTTGTTAACGTACATCTTGCTGATGAATCTATCCTTGTTCACCGGGCGGCCCTTCTTCCCGTTTGCTAGCCGAGGGGTCTCTGTCCACATCTCCTTTACATTCTCCAGAACCATATTGCAATGGCGATCGAAGGCTTTGACACGCGCAAGGAGCTTGCGGTTGTTGCGGATGGAGATGAGCACTTGCACGTGCGATCGAACGGCGGTCTGAAGGATAGATAGAGGGCCGGCAGAGAACTCGTGTTCTTCTAGCTGGGCAATCTCGTACTCACTAAAGGATGATGTGTTAGCAATGGGGGACTTGTCGCGGAGCTGGATGAAGAGGAGGAGATGCCTGTCACATACGTGAGTTCATTGCGCGACTTGCTGAGAAGCTCCCTAGTTGGTCTGTTAGTACTATGGGACTGAAAAGTAGACTTGTTACGACATACTGAATCTTGGGGTCCGTCGACATCTTGGATATATTCTGATAGTTTGGGATGTTGGAGATGCGCGCGCAAGGCTGAAGCCCAGATAGGTCAAAAAGTTGACGACGACTTGAGCACGTGTCTGATTGGCTGGAGGTATCGACCCACCTTTCGAGCTTCATGAGAAGTCATGTGACGATAGTAGACAGCAATCCCTCCACCAAAAATGTGGCTGCTAACCTTGGTATGGGTTTTTGGGCTACTCGGCGGCTTGTTGCGGACGGTTGCAAAAGCATTGCCGCGGACCTCGGACAAGACTCCAAAGCCATCTTATACCCCCTCTTCCTTCACCTCGATGCGCATGTCGATCGCATGTGCGCATCGCTAATTCTTCTTCTCATACAATGTCATTTCGAACTTTGACAGTCCGAGCTTGTGCCTCAGCTAATGTTGCAAACCGGAGCTCACCAAGAATCTTCAATATGGTCCAACAATCAAAGATTCTGAGCTCCTCGCTCGGTGCACGACAGGTGAACACAATTATCTGGATTTTTTTATTGCTATTGATTCTAATTTCGTGTTGTAGCTTTCATCCGAAGCCACCAACATCCGAGAAAAGCGAGGCGATGATTCAAATGATGTAGTTTTCGAGAGCAAGTATGGCCTACGAACCGTCATGCTCAACCGGCCAAAGAAGCTCAACTCGCTCGATGCCTCGATGATCCGAAAGATTGTGCCCCGACTAATCGAATGGGAAAAGTCCGATCTCGCCAATGTTGTCGTTATGAAGGGTGCTGGCGAAAAGGCCCTCTGCGCTGGAGGTGACGTTACTGCGCTCGCCCACCTCAACTCGGAGAGTGAGGACGGTTGGCAGAAATCAGCACAATACTTTGCCCTCGAATATAAGCTGGACCACTACATTGCGACATACAAGAAGCCCTATATCGCTTTCATGGATGGTATCACTATGGGAGGTGGTGTTGGTTTGAGTGCCCATGCCCCTTTCAGAATCGCGACCGAGAAGACCGTCTTTGCCATGCCCGAGACTACAATTGGATTCTTCCCCGATGTCGGCGCTTCATTCTTCCTTCCTCGAATGAACGGATCTGTCGGGACTTTCCTTGCGCTTACCAGCGAGCGACTCACTGGCCCCAACGTCTTCTACTCGGGTATTGCCACCCACTACCTGCATTCAACCAGCTTGCCTGATCTAGAGGCACGTCTAGCCGAACTGCGGTTCCGGGACAGCGACGGTTTGCCCGAACGACTGGCACTCATCAACCAAACTCTTGAAGAATTCTGTACCGGTCTTCCATATGACCAGCCCATAACCTTGAGCGGCGAGATTCGCCAGGCAATCGACCGATGCTTTAGCAAGCACACCATCAGTGAGATCATTGCTGCCTTGCAGGCTGAGCGGGGTCCAACTGAGGAGTGGGCGCAGAAGCAGCTCAAGACTCTACACAAACGATCACCTACAGCTGTGCATGTGGCTCTTCGCCAGATGCGTGTGGGTGGTGAGTGGGACATCGCTGAAACATTTAAGAGGGAGCACCAGATTGCGACCAAGTTCATGCAGCATCCCGACTTCACCGAGGGTGTATCAGCGCTGCTCATCCGAAAGGAGGCGCCCAAGTGGCAGCCTGAGTCTCTCGAGGCCATTGGGGGCACAAACGTGGCCAAGCCCTTCTTTGAGTACGACTCCAATAATGAACTAGCCCTGTTCACCGATCGCACATTCAAGGAATACCCTCATCGGGAACTTGGTGTGCCATCCGAGAAAGAGATCGAGCAGATTCTGTCAAGGGGCACATATACCCAAGAGCAGCTGGCCAACAAAATTGTGTCGTCGCGCAACGGTCGCCAAGGCATCGCTGAGGTCGCCAGAGAGATTATCGCCCGCAAGACGGCAGTGGATGACCAAGGCAAGGCTGTTTGGATGGCGGATGAGTCGATCCCTGGAAGCCGACTGTAATTCCTCACATGCTACCGATGCTTGAATAATAAAATGTAAAAATAGATGCCACTGCAAGATGTAAATCATGTAGTGCGTGTGCTGATAGATGAATTGCGATGATATCAAGCGATAAGAGAAATGTGCTTCAAAATAGATGATGCTTTTTCTTCCCACATGGAGTCACATTCATGAAGTCTAGAATGATCACGGCGAAAGTGGCGAACACGAGGCTTGAAGTGGGGTTGGGATGGAAAACAACAAGAATCATTCTGGTGAGAGATGAAACCTTGGCTGAAAAGTCTCATTTTGTAGCGACTTTGTTGAGGGACATGACCAGTGACCAAAGAGGGGCAGATGCAGGTAGTGGAGGGTTAGATGGGGCGGGTATGTAAGCCGAAGAAGAAACACCAACTCATGTTTTTTAGGTATGGCTAATAAAAGGATGGATAGATACAGATAGGAGAGAGAGAATCAAACGAAATGCGGAGATAAGGGAACAGGTCCAGCAAGACGACCCAGTTGGCAAACATGTAGGCAGGCACCCGGTAGAGTCTATTAGATGACCTCAGGCAGAGGGCAAGAGTATAAAAGGGACGGTGTCCCGCCGCAAGAAGAGCCTCGAAAGAAAGACGAGACATCTCCGTCTTTCTCTGGCTCATTTCTACCCATTTTCCCGTCATCGAAGCAAGTCGGCAGTTACTAGGTTGGCCATAGCAAAACAGCCAGCGAAAAGGCTCAGGTTCGCAACCAACTAGAAAGATACGTACCGTTTCAAAAGTACGACGACTTACCATTGAGACAGGCGAACAAAGGTTTCGCTTCAGATAGCAAGGCACGTGAGTTCTGCACCAACTTGAACCAAGCTGCATTATCCGGCCCCACTAAACCGCTCCGTGTCGGAAGAGGTGGATTACGCTCCGGCGAACCCCACCACCGCCCGGGCGGCGCGTCTAGAAGTCAAAGAAAGCGCTAACTCACGTCACCGATGCAGGCACTAAAAGGGTAATTGACAGGGGTTATTGGCTCATCAACCACTGGAGTGACACGGCGACCCTCCATCTTTTCCTCAGTTTCATTCGAGCGGAACACGCCTTGAAGCTGCATCACAACACACACTCAAAGCATCTGTGACTTTTTTATCATTGATACTTCAAACTTGGGGTTTGGTTCGAGCTCTTCTTTTCTCTTATTGACCACAATCCCGTCACTGTCTTTTTACCCTTTTTCACTATTTTCTCCATTTCCTGGTTGTCTAGCCAGCGCGCAAAACTATCGGCACGCACTTTAACTTGATCCACCTTCGCTCCACGACGCGACTTTGGCGGGTTAGAGCGCGTCACGAACATGACGCCCGCCTCCCGAATTTGATATCACGTCCCGGCCAACGAGCTCAAACATTAAACCTCCCCACTACTATTTCCTACGCATCGTTGAAATACCCACTGCCAAACTTCACCTCTTGACCTTTTACTTCTTACTTCTCGGCCGTCGCTGCCTTGTGTCTACTTACATGATATACACCCACCATATACGACGACGATAGAATTCACGATTGATTATTTAACCGCCATCTCTGACCTCCCCCCTTAGGGGACTAACTGCCATGGCTTCACCAATGCCCAATTCTATTCAAGGCGGCTGGAATCACAACGGTCAGACGATGCAACAGAACGTGGAAACAAATGAAGCAGGCGTCCAAGTGAGGCCTATGGGCCGTATGCGAAATCAATGCGTCTGGTAGTTACTTTGCTAACTTGATACACAGTCAAGGTGCATTATACATTTGACAAGGATGCCAAAATAAATTGCCTTGCTCGCTCAACACAAACCCTCTTCGTTCAAACAATTCCTCTTGACGAACAAAACTCTATTGGCATTGTCGACTTGAGAGCGTGCCTACAGGCAATCACCGAATGCAGCCCGGAACTCGGAAATCAAGATAGTGAGGGCGACTACACCATTTACGCACTCGATTATTCAGAACCAGACACCCCCTTAGTTGGACAAGGCATGCTATCATGGGCACTCGATTCAATGCGTGGTGGTGAATGGCTCTCTCAGTCACCCAAAATGGTAACTGGGCGTGTCACCAAGAACTTGCTTGCCGTCTTTGGAGGAGGAAACCGCGAGACAATCGAAGTCAAGCTCAAGTTCACTGTCGGCTCCAGGCTTCAAAGGCGAGAACCAAATGTTGACATGCCACCCGTTGAGATACCACCTCACCCTATGCAACCCACGCCTTTACAGCCCGCTCCACTGCAGCCTGCCTCTCTGCCACCCTCCCGCTCTGCTGAAATGGCCGTGGCTTCTGGTGCCGCTGAATGGAGCTCTTTTATCCAGGCCAACCCTCATATCGGACACACAGCACATGTGTCTCGAGTGGCATCACCTGCCCTTTCTCAAGGCGCACCGCCCCCTGTCACAACTGAACGACGAGACTCGATAGGCCCCGCGATTAGTCAAGCCAACTCAGGATCGGATGTCCAACGCATAGCACCCATGCCCGTCCCTCCGTCAACGACCGCTGCTTCTACGTCAAGACCCTCTAGCAGAAGCTCCCGCAACAGGAAGCCGCCGACAGGGCGGCCTCGCGGTAGACCGCGAAAGAAGCCTGCCGAAGGAAACACTTCAGGGTACGAAGACGGCACCGAGGGCGAGGATGGCGGCTCAGTGCCAGTAAAGAAAAGAGCCAGGCCCATGAAGGTCGAAAAGGCTGCCCCTAACCCCTTCACTTCAGGTCCGGAATCTCTACGTGTCACTGCTAGTACCGCTGGTTCTCTTCGAAATTTCCGTCCTGTTAATGCAAACAATGAGGCAGTCGCTGGGAATCATCTACAGGAAGTTCCCCGGGCTCCTACTCCCGTTCCCGAGGGAGGACCCCTGAACGGCCCGGCCCAGCCTGGCCCCAAAGGCAACAAGCCTCGGAGGGAATCCTCGATGCGCAAGGAGCTGGGTGCTACTCTGAGCAGTCAAATACCCCCGAGACCCCTTCGTGCCTTGTCTCCGAGTCAAGAGGATGGCCGTTCTCCAGAATCGCCTGTCGAAACTCCTGCCTTTTCAGAGGATAGCCCGCAGGACATACGGTCTTCCCCCCCTATGCCACGAACAGAATCTTTTATGCGGTCAAGTCCTCCTCCTTCCAGTCCTGTTTTGCCACCAATGCCCTCCCTACCACGACAAATATCGAGCTTTGCGGAGAATGAAACAGACGACTTGTTGGATGAACCTGTCTTGCCAACAGCCAAAGAGGGCCAGACTTACAGCCAGCCTAAGACACAGAAAGTAATGGAAGACGTGGATAATACCGGAATTCCAACTCAAGTGTTCAGGATCGAAGATGGGCCAGAAGGCCAAGGGCTCGTCCATATCCAGAACTTCAACACCCCTTACCCAACCTCAACTCCTGCTGGTCCCCCTCCATCAGAACCCGTTACCGCGAAGAAAGTTGCCATCCCTAGATTAGTTCGAAATTCTTCTCAGAAACGACCTGCAAGCTCAAAACAACAACCACGGAGCTATGCACCAACGCCTCCTCCTACGACAGATGCTCCAGAAAAGGATAGCCCAGTCCCTACCACTGCATCCTTGCTGCCTGATTCTACTCAGCCGCAGGGCAACCAAGCTACAGAGGCAATGGAAGAAGATGCCCTCTTTGAATTAGTGCGCGCAGTCTCTAGTTCCTCTGAGCCTAATGCTTCAATTTCAACTAACCAATCTACTGAAGGATCTTTACCTACTTCAAAATCAAGTACTCGTGCCATCGCACCAAAGCCCCGCCCCTCGCGACCACTCGGCAGATCACAGTCCGCAGGAGTTCTAGCTTTGCCATCTGTTCCGGCAAGCGAGCCTGCCGGGCCATCTTCTCTATCACAGTCTGTCCTTGCGGAACCGCCCCGTGCTTCTACAGATACCACAACTTGTCTTCGTCGTTCCAAATCGGTCAGCGTTCCCAAACCGATTGCTGCCAGTGACCCTTTGGGACCGCCTGAGACATATTTGATTACAAACACTCTACCTACTCTTTCAGAGGCTATCTTTCCGCAGAGCGATTTTCCTCCTATGCCCTCGTCCCCGCCCTATAAGTCCAACAAGAACCAGATCAAGAAGGACTCCATTAAACAGAGGCTAGAATCTGCAATCGCAGCTGGCGAGATGCCTCCGTTCTGCACTAACTGCGGTGCCATTGAGACCCCAACCTGGCGCAAGATTTGGGTTCAGGAACATGACGGAGCACCAGAGAACGTGGAGTACTCAGAGAAGCCTGGCCGGGTTACTGCCATTGAGATTCTGAAACGGGATAAGGACAAGAACCCTCTGTCCCATCGTCTTATCAAGAAAACGCTTGGTTTTGGTGATGACCGAAATGACTGGTCAGAGAAACTGCTCTGCAATCCCTGCGGTATATGGATGTCTAAATATCACAACCACCGCCCACAGGATAAGTGGGATAATGGGCTTCTGGGCCAGAGTCGAAAGAAGCGGGGATCCGCTGGCCCTGAGTCGCAGGCAAAACGTGCCCGTACTAAGAGTTCTTCGGTGCCGCATCCTCCGTCAGAAGCCTTCCCAGTCACAGACTCCATTGGACCGGTCGAGCTTTCATCCCCTAAGCAAGCTGATGTTATCTCTATGGGATCACGAGTTGATGAGGATGCAGCCATGCAGAATGTCTTTCATTTACTGGCGGCTGATGGGCATCATACTAAAAGCATGAGCCAGTCAGTACCAGGCTCTTCCCATTCACGGGCTTCCAGAGGTACCGGGACTGCTGACAGTCCCATCGAGATGGACCTTGATGATGAGTTGGGAAGCACTCGACGCCTGCTCTTCCCCTCACCCCGTAAGGAGGGTACACCGAAGACCTTGGGAGAGATCGATGCCAACATGACTAAGACAGCGGATTGTCGGCAAAACAAGGAAATCTGCGGAAAGGAGAATGCAGTTTGCGATGCTCAGAACGAAGATCTCATCATGGATGATGACATAGAGGCGCTGTTTAACAGCCCAGTTCGTCCTTCCACGCCGCCGCCCAAATCCAAGGCGGATGCTGACTCGGCTCTCTTCAAAACCCCGACACGTCCTACACCTAGCCATCGACCTATCACACGCAGTGTCTCGCGATCTCTTCGATCAGTGAGAGATTTGTTGTCTCCTAGCCAACAAGCGCTTCTGCAAAAGACGCCGACCAGAAGTCCTGCGAGCGTTAGGCGCAGCCCACGACTGAATCTGGAGAGCAAGCTGGAGAGCGTTCTCGATACCCCCCTGAGCCGAACCATAACGCAGTTGCTCTCTGAGCCAAACTTTGACTTAGCGAGTAGCAATTTGGATTTTTCCACGCTCCCATTACTAGACACAGACCCTGCCAGTCTAGGTGACTTTGGCAGTTTTCTCAGCACCGACGGCATTGCGCCAAGTTCTTCCCCCAAAGATGGTAATGTGAACTTCACCTACAGCGGTTCAGATAATGTCTGGGCTGAATGGGGCGGTATTGAACACAAAAGTACTGTCCAGGAGAAGGAGAAGTAAAGAATGGATGTAGACATTGTTTTGCTTCGAATGCTTGTTTTTTTGAGTTGTTTTTTACAGCACTGTTAGTCAACAGGTCCATGAAGAGCACGACGGTACGAATAGCTAGGTTGATTTTTCTGGGACAGGCGAAAGCCAAGTAGACGGCGTTGGGACAATTACACGAAAGTAACGGCGCTTACTTATTCACAGCGGATACGATACCTTGATAGTGGCTGAGAAATGCCTGTTTTAGAAGCAAATTGCGGCACAAGAAAGCAATGACTGATTAATTAATTACAATTTTGATAAATCCCGATACATCTGCATTGACTGTCTGTATCTTAGTGAGAATACTCCTAGTTAGTCGTTCTAATCATAATAACTAAGGTATGGCTGCCCATTCTACCAGTATAAGAAATTGACCGTGTGCACGATTGGTAGCACTGTACCATTAGTTTCTGACCACTTAACGCGGTCTGGAAGTTAGTTACCTATGATACGACGCGTCTGGGCGCGCCCACATCCAGACCCCTCCAGACGTTTTGACCTTCACCAATGCCATCTTTTTAATCCATATACGACCTTTGTCTTTGCCAGAAATCTCGGTTTGCTACGAACAACGAACAACTCTGGTCGAGGTTCATTTTCGCCCATGATGGCGGACGAAATTGGAAGCCGGTTCTCCCCCAATAAGCCGCTTGAGCCTGATGTCCTCAGCGAACTAGAATCCATTATGCGCCTTCATGGCCTCTCGGCCGAGGATCTCTTTTTCAAGTGGGAGTCGTATTGTATAAAACTGGATCTTGATGCTCAGGCCCTAAGTCTCGAACTTCTTCGGAACCTCAAGCAGAGCATCCAAGATGAGCTCGAAAACAGCCATCGAAAAGTCCAGGTCAAGACCGAGAGAAAGGTCGCCAATACACCGAGAGGCACAGCAAAGGGCGGCGATGTTTTTGGGATGTTAGATGGGCTTGTTCCCAGCACTCCAGCGTCGGGGGCAAAGTTGAATAGGGGTGCTGCGAGTGGCAGTGCTGTTAAGAGAAAGACGGAGACGCCTAAAGGGCTGATGAGCTCGCCAGCGACAGGTATGAGCGAGCAGCTCAAGTCGTTGAATGGACTACCGTATGCTACTTCGTCTCACCAACTGCCTCCGCCTTGCTAACATTATCCAGGCCCACATCATTCAGTGATCGAGCAAATCCAGGAGAGACTGTTGAAATTCTCAACGATCGCCTCAATGCCGCCGAACCACCGATTGCACCCTTTGCCGAGCCTCGAGTAAAGCTCACAGCCGCCTCAGATCAAAAGAAGCTGGGATACAAGCCATTGGCCATGAAACTCTCCGAGGCCAGCGAAATCCTCGACGACCGGATCGATAACTTCATGGCTCTTATACAGCAACATCATAAGATCGATGAGAACGAGTTCGGCAGTGCCGCTGCGCAAAGTACAACTGAGGTCGTTGCTGTTGGCCGCATCGCTTCTGACTCCTCAGAAGGAAAACTAAATGCGGCGTCACTGGTACTGGAAACCTCCAGACGAACAGGAATGGGCTTGCGGGTACCCCTAAAAATGGACAACATCCGCTCATGGAACTTTTTCCCTGGCCAAATCGTAGCTTTCCGGGGTGCCAACGCCTCAGGAAACGAATTTGTCGTGAAGGAGGTTCTCGAGGTCCCTCTACTTCCCAGTGCTGCCTCTTCGCCCTCCGCACTAGAGGGGCATCGTGAGAGGTTCCGTGGTGGCCCTGATGCTATGGACGAAGATTCAGAACCTGCACCTTTGAGCATTCTCTACGCCTCTGGTCCTTACACTGCTGACGATAATCTCGATTTTGAGCCACTTCATGCGCTTTGCAGTCAAGCAGGTGATACTTATGCAGATGCGCTTGTCCTTACGGGGCCGTTCCTCGATATCGATCATCCCCTTATTGCCACGGGAGATTTCGATCTTCCAGAAGAGGCAAACTTTGACCCCGATACAGCTACTATGGCAACAGTATTTAAATACCTTGTTGCTCCCGCTTTCAACCGCCTTGCAGCCTCCAACCCGCAGATCACCATCATCCTTGTCCCGTCCGTCCGCGACGTATTGTCAAAACATGTCTCGTGGCCTCAAGACTCGATTCCTCGTAAGGAACTCGGCCTTCCCAAAATGGTCCGCATTGTCACAAACCCTATGACTCTTTCGATCAACGAACTTGTCCTCGGTGTCTCATCGCAGGATATCCTGTCCCAGCTCCGCTCGGAAGAGGTTGTATCACGTGGCGGTGGACAACCTGGAACTGATCTCATGAGTCGGTTGTGCCGGTACCTAGTTGAGCAGCGACATTACTTCCCGCTGTTTCCTCCTACAGATCGCTCTAAGCTACCTAAAACTGGCACGGAAGATGGTTTGGCTACTGGGGCTGGTTTAGACTTGAGCTATCTTGAACTAGGAGAGATGGTGAATGTCAGGCCAGATGTCATGGTTGTACCTAGTTTGCTACCTCCATTTGCAAAAGTTCGTCTCTTAGCTCCTTTTTTGTCTTCATCCTTACTAACTGAACCTCAGGTCGTCGAGAGTGTCCTCCTTATCAATCCTGGTTACCTTTCTAAGCGCCGCGGCGCAGGTACCTACGCACGAATGACATTATATCCTCCCCCAGTGTCAAATGGAAGCGGCGAAGACATGATGGGCCATCAAATATACGATCGTGCTCGCGTAGAGATTGTCAGAATATAGAGCATAGCTGGGTGCGAGTCCAGGGCTGCACGTAATCTCACGAGACACGTAAAAGAAAAAAGAAGCTAAATGCAAGGCATATACCATGGTTGTTTGGGTATTATTAATAGTATAACAAGAGCAGGCTGAGTTCATCTGGCATCCACTCTGCGTCTTTTGTCGCTCTCATACCGCTCGTCGTCGTGTGACGTACTGCGTTTACGACGCCTGTAATCATCTCTATCATTTTCGCGTCGTGGCGAACGTGACCGTGACCGTGATCTTCGTCGACTTTGTCCATCATCTCTTGACCGATAAGAGTCTCTATCCCTATCTCTTCGATCTCGGTGGCCATTGTCTCTTTCATTTCGGTCGTCTCTCTTGCGATCACCTAGAGGAATGGCATTGGCGCCGCCTGCGCTTCGTTCGTCACGGCGAAACCTATCATCGTCGGGTCTGAAACGCTCATCTTCCTCGAATCGTCCGCCGTCTCTCTTTCGGCCATCGCCGATATCTCCCCATCGGCCTGTGTCCTCGGTGCGCATGTCCCTGTACTTTGTTGCACCTTTGCGGCCCAGCTTGGCCATGTCGCGACGCTGCAGGTATTCGGGAAGTGCCTCACGGTTCCGCACGTCGTCCTGGATACGACTGCCCATGATGTCTCGCTTATCCAGACCAGCTGCTTTCATCTCGTCCTGGTAGAATGCTCCCTTGTGTAGATAACGCTGCATGAATGACATTTTGCCCTTGCCCTCCTTTTCCTCTTTCTGTTGCGCCAGGAACGCCTCGTCTTCGGCTTGTCTTTCCTCCTCAGTCAGGTTACGTCGACGCTCAACTTCTGCAAGCTCCTTTTCGCGCTCTTCGATGATAGCGCGGGCGCGCTTCAGACGTTTGAGTTCGCGAACGCGCCAAGCTGCTTCTTCAGCCTCTGGATCTAGCCCGTCTGTTGTATCCACATCCGAGTCCTCGTTCTCGTCGTCATCCCAGTGCTTTTTGCCTGCTGCGCGAGCGGCAAGATCCTTTTTGATTTGCTCTTCCACGAGCTCGTCGGCGGCTTTCTTGCGGGCCTCTTCTTCGGCCTGTCGTGCTTCTTCCTCTTCTTGCGCGGGAGTCTTGGCGTTTCCTCTTTGGCTTTTTGGTACGAATTTGGGCCGAATCATTAATCTTCGTGGCGCTTCATCCTCGCTGCTCTCTTCTTCGGATTCGCTTTCCTCCTCCTCATCCTCGTCTTCATCCTCTTCACTTTCTTCATCCTCCTCTGTCACGAAACCTTCCTCTGCAGCTAGGCGCTCGGCTTTTTCCTTGGCAAGTCTCCGTTCTTCGGCAGCTTCCGCTTCTTTCCTCCGAGCGTTGAGGTCGACTTTTCCTAGGTTGCCTGATGAAATTTTGCCCGCGCTGGTCGCTTTCGGTGGAGGTGGAAGGGCTGGCTCATTAGACTCCTCGTTTTCGCTCGCGTCAGAATCTGAGTCAGATTCTACTCCTGTGGGCTTACCAGCGCGATAACGCGCCGGTTTCACCGGGTTTGCTGTCATTCGTTTGGGTGGCATTGTGATAGAACGCTGAGGATGAGGTTTAAGATGCGACGCATGCTTGTGACGTTGAAGGCTGGTAGTGAAATAAATTAATGGGTCTCGCGAGGTGCGATAAGCTTATCGCATCAGCTACCCTGTATGGTCACCATCTTGAGGACATAGTTGCTTTCAAGTATCTATAGCCTATTTGATTCATGGAAAGTGTTGATCTAATATCCCTTTCTCATTTATTTTACAACTTAGTATTATAGGGTCATTCGGAAATATGCCGAGAGCTACGGTGTGTCGTCTACTATCGTATGGTTCTCAATCAAACTGGAATAACTAGATTTCGCAAGCCAAGCTATTAAGAAGACATGAACGATTAAACAATACCTTTTTTTTTTTTTTTTTTTTTTTTTTTTTTTTTTGTTTTGGGAGCATATATATTTATACATTGTGACATAAAGAATAGAGCAATGGCCATGTCTTGGATGTTACTGTACAACGTATTATTGTGTCTCTCAATATCCTGGTTTAGTGATAGTGGCCATGATGTGTATCATTCTACATGTGCCCTATATACGATTCAAACAATACTCCTTTTTGCCTAGTGTAATGTCGAGTTCTACCTCTTCTATAGTCTAATTATTGGCGCCCAACTTCTTCAAGACCCTTAACAAGGCCCTCAACTGTCCCTGGCAGAGTTTGGCAGTTGACCACAACACGGAAGAAGCTGCCCTTTGGACCAGGGGCATAATCAACCATGTAGCCTCTGAGGATCATCTCCTCGACCATAGTCTTGGTTCGGAGTGTGTTCTCCTCCTTGTTATCAGATAGATTTCTCCCTGGCGAGTAGTAGAAGCAAACTTGCAAACAAGGGGGAGGGTCTTGCGATACAAGCACAAAGTTGTCACTCTGTTTGAGGAGACTGGCAAGGTATTCAGCCTGCTCAAACGCGTGGTCGATCTGCTTCTTAAAACCTGCAGCACCATAGTATATCCAGGCCAAAGCAAGCTTAAGACTGTCACCGCGGCGACCGCACTGCAGGGTTAGATCTGCAAGATCCCAGATATCACCGCCATCGCTGGTATGGAACAAATAGCCCGCTGCGGTGCTGTTGGCCTTGTTGAAGATGTTCATATCTGGTCCGAGGAGGAACGAGCACGTGACGGGAACGTTCATCATCTTATGAGGGTTCACTGTCAATGAATCGGCCAGATGGGCGCCATTGAGCTTGTGCTTTTGCTTCGACGAAAAGATAGCAGGGCCTCCCCAGCTTGCATCGATATGCATCCAGAGGCCAAACTCCTTGCAAATTTTGGAAATCTCCCCAAACGGCTCATATGAGCCCATGACAGTGGTTCCAGCCGTCGAGTTCACATAAAAGGGTGTCTTGCCTTCATCCCTCGCACGGACGACTAGGTCCCTCAGGGCATCCGGCCTCATGCACCCAAATTCATCCACAGGAACAGGCCAGACGCTGTTTGAACCCAGACCACAGATCATGGCGCTCTTTTCAACCGAGTAATGCCCGTGAGCACTTGTAAAAACGACGAAATCGTGGCTACCGTTGCCTGAAGCTCTACATTCTGGGAACAAGGTGTTCCGGGCAACGACCAGGGAAGTCAAGTTTGAGGCGCTTCCTCCCTGACAAGAAATACCCCCTGCTCTTGATCCGGTGAAACCAAACAAGTGTGCCAGAGTCTTTGCAGTGATTTTTTCAATGATGGTGAGGGCGGGAGAAACTTGAAAGACATGGAGCTAGAGGGTGTTAAATGCTTGTTACTGGTAGTGCACAGGGGCTGGAACGTACATTGGTGTTTAGCACTGAAAGTATCATATCTGACACCACACCAACCTGATTTATCATGTATTAGAAAACGGATCAACCGATGAAGGCGGGATGACCGTGACATACTGCGTTCGTGCTTGCATACAGCTTATCAAGGAAGCCCTGATCCCAAGTATTGACACTGTTCTGAAGAACTTGCTGGATAGTCTCCAACAACCCCTCCTTACCTTGACCCGAATTTGGCAAGGAAAACTTGAGTCGCTGAGCAAGCTCTTGTGGTTTTTGAAAGTCTACCAGGACATTGTTCTTGACACCAGCTGAACCGGGGCGAATATCCCCTGTGGCACGCTCTGCTGCGGCATCATCGGCAGCCTTGATGTAAGGGACAATGAGACCCTTCACAGCATCGATGAGCTGGTGGTGTAACGTCAGCGACCAATCAGCTCAGAGGGTGAGCTCGTGTCATGTCTCACATCGTTTACTTCTTCAGCCCTATGGAGGGTGGTTATGGAGGGGTTCCCATTGCGGCCGTTGGTTACAGTCATGACGGCTAATATCGGATGAGAAAAGTGAGAGATGGAAATGTAAGTAACCTGGAGAAAATATAACTGTCGTTTAGTTAAGTATAATATGGGTCTAGAAAGTTGAGAAATGAGGCACAATGGGAGGAATAAAAATAGAAATAAAAAACAGCTCGTCATCCAAAGAACTTTGAGAGATGGGACACATCATTGATGGCAGCAATGGCTCAATGTCTCGTGACTTTGAATTATTTCTGCGAGGGATTTCCCGTCCGATCAACCGAGTCTTTCCCGAACATGTCAGAAAGTTCATTACTGAGCGGCAAAGTCCTAAATACCAGCAACCGAGGCTTGAACAGGCACGACTTGATCATTTCTCGGCATCTTTTTGTTAGTGGCTGAACGCTGAGGACAAGATTAGTAGACGAAGATGGGGAAGGCCGGGAGCGATAAAAGTTTCAATTGCTCTTCGCTCCTCGTTCTCGCTTGGCAGAGCCTTGTCTTGAGGCTGGAGCTGGGGTTATCGTCAGCTCAACTGAAACGAGTTGGTCCATCTCAACCCTCGCTCAATTTCTTTTTTCCCTCGACCTTATCTTGCTTGACCTTGACCTTGGCAATAACCTTATCAGACTGTTAATTCGCGGTCCGTAATCGCATCATCAAGTATGTACATGTAGGGCACCGACGCCAGCTGCCCTTTTCATGTGAGACAATTGGCCCAAGAAAGAGAATAAAGTCTCAGATCTGTGTCTTGAACATGAAGGCCAGAAAGACACCACATTTTGAGTCAACCACCCACCAAAGGAATCACTACAATCTAACTGTGAAGCTGTATCTGACCGCAGGGGGAACGAATACTCACTAGTTGTATTTGCCTTGGATAAAAAGAGAGGCATTGTCTAACACTTGTGGCCAAGAGAGGACTCGAACGATGGCTCGAGCCCTCCAAGGGTAGGCTTCAACGCCTCTACAAAACACAATCGACGTACCTAGTCTGTCCGCCTGATATTGATGATAGGCATGCACTCCGTACATGCATACTCATATCTTAGTCTTGTCTGTGCGCGGAAGTCAATTTACGGGCGACGGAGAACCTGGTCATGAAACGAGAAGAGATGAGATGTAGCGTGGTGAGCCTGTTTAGTTCACCATTGCGTGGGGGAGGGATGGGATGGGATGGAATGGGATGAGACTGTGACTGTGACTGTGCTTTCAGAAATACATATCCGTACATAATAAGGTAGACATTGAAGAGTGAAGACCAAAAAGGCAGGCCGGAATTTCATCTGGCAAGGTTTTCACAATCACTGTCACATCGCTTATACCAAAGGTTGACAGACAGACAGAACGACATGCATCCAATCTGATCTGAGCGATGTTGAGCACCACCAAGCAAATCTGCAAAGACCGATAACGGATGGAGTGGCAACCACAGATACATAGTTTGTCGCCTGTCTACATTGCGCATGTTGATGCTCATGCTTTATTCTTATTCCCATGAGCACTAATAATTCCCACTCTTGGCTGTGATGAGCTTGAGCTTTGACCTGACTTCTCTTGTCACTTGCATTTGCATCTGCATCTGAGTTTACATATTATCCACCCCGATTGCGACTCTGAACACGCAAGTTTGAAGGTTCCGAGTGAGGAAATATCCCTGTTGATCAACTGTCCGCCCCGTCCTTGTCCTCCAGGCTTCAGCTTTCTCCCTACCTAGGTACCTAATTATACCAGTAACGAAAGCTCTGGGTGATAACTTATTAATAAAAGTTTAAAACCCGCCGCCCGTCTCCGTTTTCAAGTCTCCCCACATTTTCGCCGTTGGGATCTGACCAGAGCCTAAGGAGATACCTAACCTTGTGCTTGGCTACTGATTTTATTCAGAAGCTTATTGACAGCTGCAACATTCATTGGATGATCGAGTCCGTAGCTCGCCTACAAGATGGCTGACGCGTTGGGATGATGGAAGGGGAGGGGGGCTCCGAGACGGAGCGAAGAACTGATGAATGCCCCTAATCTTGATGTCTTGTCTTTTGTATTATTACTATCCTTGTCTCATCACATCGCGCAAGCATACCAGCTTCCCGGGATGGCCAAGGCGAAGGCGATGGCGATGGCGATGGTGTGCTGGTGGCGGTCGTGATAGTGAAGGCCCTCAGTCGCTTAAGGTATATGCAGATCATGAACAGTTTCGTACCTTGCATGTGAAAAAGATGTGCAGCACAAGAACAAACCAGTGCCCAATGTTCATAGCATCAATTACATGCTGATGCCCAAAATCAACCTTGTACACATCTTTTTATGCATCTTTGCCTATTTTTTACCTTTTACCCCTGCGCCGGCCAACGCCACAAACGTCTTCATCCCTGTCATGCCCCATCTGCCCTGTGCCCCCCCGGCGCTATCCAGCTCTTAGTACTCTGTAGCCCGTATCGCACCGAACGAAGAGCTCAACTCAACGCGGCACCTTCAGCCGTTTTTCCGCACCAAGAACAAGGGGCAGCCGGCCATGGTTGGTATCTTTTGAGAGGAAAAAGGAAAAAGCAAAAGAGGCAAGAAACGTACGTGGGAGAAGGGGAGAAAAAAGCAAACTTTTCCTCTTCACTTTCACTTTTTCACTTCCCTTTGTTTCCTCTAGTTATCCTGTCATTCATTTCCTTTACCGTCCATACAGTCCTATATCGTGGCTATCACAGCAGACAACCTCCCATTGACTCTACCTAGAGGAAGCAAGTAACAAGACGAGCAGAACCAGGCTCCCAAGGGACGACAAAAGGGAGCAGCACCTGTTTCTCTCTAGACCACCTACCTATCATCCAATTCAACCACCATTCGTCATATTTCTCACCCTGGACTCGGCTGTCTCAGAACAAAAGAAAAAAAAAAGCCCCTCTTTCATCCATTCACTCACTCACTCGCCCCAAAGGGAACTGCCGGCTGAGCCCTCAGCATTACAAATTATCATCATCTGGCCAGAAACTCGGACCCCCAAGAAGCCTCACATCACATCACATTGCATTACGTTACAGCATCGATCATCACTTCCATATTATAATACGCTCACGCTCACGCACACACATTGCACCCGATTGCGACGAGACACGACTAGAACGATTGAAACGACATCGTACCTGACTCGACTCAAAAGACAATAGAACTCGGCTCCAACAATACAACTAACTCCACTACACCAAAAGGCCTTGGCAACTCGATCGCACCTAGAATCATTCTAGAATTTCCTGTCATCCGATTCACAAGCGGCGCGTTTCGGTGCCTATTGCGATCGCCTAACAGCTCTCCCGCTTGGGCTATCAACAGTACGAGCACACTGCAAACATCTCCTTTTTTCTTTAACGACCACCTTCGCTTCATAAACGATTCAGCGCAGCCTCCGACATGACGGCTCCGACACAGACACCTGTCCCAATATCTATCACGATCTGCGGCGACGGCGGATGCGGAAAGTCCTCTATTACATTGCGCTTAGTTCGCTCGCAATGGACTTCAGACTATGACCCAACTATTGAGGACTCATATAGCGTGACGCGCCGCATCGATGGTGTTACTTACCACCTATCTCTTACCGACACAGCTGGCCAGGAGGAGTACCGCGGCATGTGGGCTTCCTCAAACCTCGGCGCCGATGCTTTTCTCCTCGTCTACGATATCACATCCAAGGACTCCCTGGATGCCCTGCAGCATTTTAATGAACTTATCGATATGGAGGCAGAAACTCGTCTTGACAATGCCGACCGCGCACGCCGTGCTGGTCTGCGCTCAGGTCACGATACGCGCTCCCGCACCATCCCTCCTGTCAAGCTCGTAGCCGGCAACAAGTGCGATCTGCAAGAGAGCAGACAAGTCCCTGCAGCTCAGGGTCTTGAATGGGCCCGAAAGCGCGGCTGTGGATTCATGGAGACGAGTGCGCGCCTAGAAGTCAACATCGAAGAGACGTTTGCATTAGTTGTGCGCCGGGTGGTTGAGGCTCGACGACTTGCTGATACAGGTCCGGACGCAGCAGAGTTTAATGCCCGCGGTATGACGAAACCGCTGACGCCTCTCCCGACCGATAGCGACACCGAGAAGCGCGCGGTTGGAGTGCGAGGACCGAATCTTCAGGGCGACAGGGTGGGAGGGAAGAAGGATAACGGCTTTTGGAAGAGCCTGCGATGCTGGTGAAGTCGGGCAGGGGCATTGTGAGAACAGGATAAGCAAAATGCTGGGAGAGTTTGTGTGGGTTTGTTGGGAGGAATATTTCACAGGGCTTCAAAATCATTTTATACCAGGGTTATTTCGGCGTCTTGGCGAAGGACTTGGGACTTTTTATCTTCTTTTATCGTTTTGCAGAGGACGCGTTTGTTCTGGGGAAAGGATGTCTTCCGTCATCTGACATCATGGAGTTACGCCTGCGCGCCATTGTCTTGGGTCTAACACCGCCGGGACTTGATACTGTTTTACCTTTACCACTTGTTTGCTGCTTGGTGCGCTGTTGAATTCTGCTTGTAAACGGAGGGCAACCAGGACACTGGCCTGGAGACGAGTCTCATCGAAACCAGATGCTGAGCCGGTTGATGCTCTTTCATGTAGGATATCTGATGATGGTGCCTAGTTTGTTTTCCAGAGAAGAAGCATCAAGCATGGTCAGTAAATGCTCTATAAGCCAGAGCTATCGAGAAGGACAGGAAGGCTATTAATCGTGACTTTCCATAATCACGCAAAATGCACCAAACTAGCATACGCGTTGCGAATAGCCACCCAAGCCGGCACGTTGAAATCAATCAGGAGGTTTATTGTCTGTAGCTGCCTGTTAGATGCGAATGCTTACAAACCCAGCTCTTCCTCTTGAGCAAATATGAGAGAAAATGTGTCACCGATAATCACATCTGCATTGCCATAAACGCCGGGCCTCTATGTCTAGAAGCGTCTTCTTACCCTCTAGCCACTTCGTCACGCCTCATCAATCCACTTCCTGTAATCAGCGTACTCCAGAGTAGTTTTCTTGCCCTGGTAGCGTGTGACCTTGAGGTCCAAGTCTTTCCAGCGTCCTCGGCTACCAGTCCACCCCGCCTTGCGGATGAGACTGAAGAGTGTTTCTTCTTTAGTCCATCCCTGCTCGGAGGCTACGTCTGGGAGGTACGTTGAGCCATAACGGCGGCCACGATCGTAGAATGAGAGTCGGATGCCGTGAACGCCAATTTCCCAGTCGAAAATGTCATCGACTTCTTCAAAATCGGTCAGGAGTGTGACTGCAACTTGGAGCGTGGGCAATTCGGACTTTCTGATTGGGGAGAAGCGAGTGTCTTGAAGGGCAGAGATAAGGGCATATTCCGGGATACCCTCAGCTAGATCTTGAGCTTCAAATGTGCCGATACAACCGCGGAGCACGGGCTCGCCACCCTCCATCGTATTCCATGTCACGAATAGCGGGGCAGATGTTGGGGGAATAGGAAGAGAAGAGGTACTCGTGGCAGGTGTGGAAGCACCTAGCGAGGTCGAAGAGGAAGAAGACGAAGTGCTAGCATCAGGGATCGCCAGATGTCGAAGACTGGGATCGTCTAGGGTCTTTGGAGCAACAGGCTCTGAATCTGAGGCGGAGGCTGGAGATTCTTGAATCTCTTCCAAAGTCAGAGCTTTCCGATGGGTGAGGTGAGCTTCCAGCGCCTCAAAGCATAGTAGGCAGTGATCTCTGGTAGCCATCGGGGAGTAGAGTGGACGATAGAGCTGCTGAGAAAGGTCAGGAGGCTTATCAGAGATAAGGCGACTGAGAAGAGAGAAGGTAGTAGAAGCGGTGAGTGAGTATGCCTCCCAGCAACAGCATGGACGATACGATCTTGTCAGACGTAGAGGTAACTAAACGGAACGCGCAAGAGCGAGAACGAGAGTAAGAGTCATAGGGAGAGGTTGGAGAGCGAAGGAGAGTAGGTGACCGTGAAATGGAGAGATGCACCGGATGGAGGGGTAGTTCTGTTGATGGTTCAGTGGGACCTGGCTGAACTTTACTGGACGCAGTAATCAATAGAGCTAAACGACCAATACAATCCGGCCAACAGCGCCATGAGGAGGGGTTTGGGACACTAGGTACCTAGGTACGTAGGGTTGGGCTTCGAATCTGTAAAGCCCGAGCTGCCAAATGAAGCTTAAGCTTTCCCAAGGCTTCCATTCCCTCAAGCTTCTTTCTAAGGTTTCTTGGAGGTGCAAGCTTCCATTCCATGCTATAACTACCTAGGTAATTACTCATTGGATTCCCCCACGGATTCCACAGCGGCCCCGCTACAAGTCACCTTCTGGCGCCCAACCGGCATTGGATCCATGGCAGGGATAGGTAAGCTAGGGATGAGATATGAAATCAGTCAAAAGAGATGAAGTTAACGAGATCCGAAGCGACATACCATTTTCTGCCATTAGGGAACTTGGCAAGGCTTCGCCTGTAACCTGACACCGATCCGAGTATCACTTTGTTACCGGATGGTCAGATACCGCTAGTTTGATCGTCACCCCGGAGTCTGTAACTCCGGGTAATGTTTCAGTTACGACTATGGAGTGAGGATGATTCATCTCAAATGCCGATTGAGTTGTAATATTCAAACAGGATCTGATATCGTTGCCAGGTTACGGCTCTATTCATGTGCACGCTTCTTCGAAGTTCCGAGCAGATCCACGTTTGACTCCCTTGGCAGAACACCTCAAACAAGTATCGGAACCGTCTCGAGTTTTGCAGCCCCATAAACACTTACGCAAGCTCATGGCAATGAGAAGTTGTGTTCTGACTGTTTGTATAAGTAGTGCCGTCCATTCTCGCCAAGTGAAGAAGTCCTCATGCTGTGCATCCCACAATAGTCGTTGTTTACCACTCTTCACCACTCTCTTTCAAGTTTCTTCTCGTCGCAGGCCGACATCTTAATTATTGTTCCCGCCAAAGCCCATTCGCAACTCATACCAGTCAAGATGCGTTTCTCTATCTTCACCTTGGTCGCCCTTGTCTCGGCTTCTTCAGCTTCACTTGGTAAGTAAACGGCTGCCTTCCGAGGAAACATTACTGTTGGCTGACTATCAGCAGTTCGCCGAGTCGATGTCAATGTTCCGGCCATGACAAACGCAGATGGAGTCGTTGTGCCCTTCGACACGGCCGGTGTCGTCCAGCCCGCCAAGAAGCGAGATCTCGAGCAGAAGAAGAGAGACCTTGCCCAGCGGAAGCGACACATCTCTCGCAAGAGACGCGCGGTTTCTCAGGAGAAGCAGCAGCAGCAGCAGAAGCAATGATTAGAGAAACTGCAGAGTTGGAACCCATAATCAAGTCACGGACGAATGCCTCTTTGAAGCAGAAGCCCGGGGGCTGAGGAAACAGACAAATGACAACAATAATTGCAGTGCTTGGACTTGGCTTGTACAGAATAGGAGATAAGGTGCGAGAGCTGGGAGCACCGCTCACGTCGTAAGGCTGGGCCTTTTGTGGAATCATAATTATCATCATCATCATCATGGTCCTTTTTCAGAGTGCATGTTCTCTAAACGCAGTCATCCTGAAAAGGTTCTGCCTACGTATAGGTAGCCAGCCTTGACTTTCGCGCATGATGATCATGTGAAGTACGGCATTACCAAGAGGATCCTTCCCATGTATTTTGTTAACGTTCTCCAATTTCGCTACCACGGACCCTGCTCATAGGAGCTGTCAGCATCAGACAAGTCACCAGTGCGAGGGTTTCAGTGCGAGCTACAGAATCCTTTTCTATGGATCAACTAGGTTGGGTGGAGACCATGGTAATCCGCAATGGATACCAAAATAGTTGAAATATTTCATGCTTGAATGTTGAAGGCAGAAGTGAAGGGTTTGCCAATTCCTGAAGCGTAGGGATCCTGTTTACTCAGCTGAAAAGGCAAATAAATGTCTAGGTAGAGATAGGTAGACAATGACCTTTTGTTACTTACTATTCTGCTCAGACCTTCAGTATCTATCGAGCTGTAACTATGCAGTGACTGACACCCTCGATCAAGCTTGTGGACCCTTGAAAACTCGGTGCAACCACCATGTCACTACAGACACACTCTTTCTTTCGGTAGGTAGGTAGCATGTTAGTTACCATGTGAGTCTACAAGATCCCATAGACTGGCTGTTGGGAGTCGGTCACCTTGTGGCCAAATGGCCGAAGCCGTGTCTGGGTTTGTTCTTCAACCACCATAAGAAACCTTGTTGTTGGTAGAGGATCGAGGCGCAGTTTCAAAACGTGGGCAGCCAAGGTGATATTCCTAGATTTTGACGACATCAACCGAGAAAGGAATCTATTCTCGGTAGCCCATGATCTCACTCCTGCGGGCTACGGACTAACGAAACCTAGTCTAGGCAGCGGAGACAGTTCAACTCCGTTCCGTTCTTATGTTGACCGACAAATAACAATCCATAACTAACTACTCATCAACATCAGACCAACCTCTTGTCTTGTCTAGGTAGATTCCTTTCGGCCCCCACTTGTCGCACCTTGGAGCTACAGTTCCGCCACTCTCTGCTCTGCTCTGCTCTGCTCTGCTTCTCAAATCAAACCCTGGCGCCTGAATGCCACTATACAGATGTGGCACTGCTCCAAGCGGGCTCCAACGGTGGAAATCCTTCTGACGTCTGAGCAAGATCGATCGTGGTTTATTTGTTGCTTGTTGTTCGACCGTCTTTTTGTCCAAGTTCATGTTTCTATTTACAGGGCTGAATGAGTGGAGTTGTTCATCCTAATTAGGTTGGCTTTTTCCGCCGATGAAACCCATAGTCAGCCTTGCCGCTTTCGAGAACATGGACCTGAATGAGATGAGATGAGATAAGGTGAATGCCAAAAATGCCTCTTCCACAAATCATGGGCGTGCTGCGCAGCCTCGCGCTTAACCATGGCGCCAATATGGAACAGATCCTTTCATCAAACCAATGCCCTAGGGGCCGTTGAGTTTTGCCTAGGAAGCTGTTCGCCCGTTTTGATGGCTTGAGGCTGATAAGCCCAGCTGAGCTGGGTCCGAGACTGTCCAAGTCCCCCCCAAAACTAAACTAAACTGAAGACTCTGACAATCAACTCGCAAAGAGTCCGAAACCACTGAATGCCTCTTCCATTTCGTCCTACTGACCCAGCAAATTACTAGCCTTGACTTGGGGGTCGCAAAGTCCCTCGACCTCTGAGCTGTCACCTTTCTCACTCCGTCAGCAAAGCTCTACCTACAACAGCACTCTCAGCCGCAGCCCTCCATCAGCACTAAGCCCAATTCCAGTTGAGCAACCCCAGTGTAAACTGCACAATAGTGGAGGCGGTGGCTCATTATCCCTGACCTGGCGCCATGAATATCGAAGAGGGCTGAGTTGAGTTGCGGGGACATGGGAGACTAGACAGTTGTAGGCGGCATTGCCCGCCGAAGAGGTTGTTCAATAAATAAATAAGAGGCTGACCCCCTTGGGAGTTGGATGTTCGCTGACGCCTGAATGATCCTTTAACGGCTAAGAACCCTGGATGCTCCAAGAACAAAACGCACGCTGGCCGACGGCGACCTGAAGAGCATTCTTACGATTACACGTTGATGACAATAGAAATTCTGCATGAGAAACGACCAGGCAGTACCACCCACCATTGAGCAGGAATACTCTGGAAGAGACGGACAACTACGCTGTCGAGCCAACTGTTGAGCTTCGAAATCACCGCAGCGTAAGAGCACAAAGAACAAGACACTTTCACGATGCTCATCAGTGGAAACCATCGTGCTCAGGCACAATTCGATCGGGCAAAATGGCGCCCAATGGTTATGATCCCTACCTGGGTTCTTCAGCTGGGCTTGTCTATGTCTATGATGGGACTTTTCGCCTATAGATTGGGCGACAGCATGAAGGTGAATAAGGACAGCGACAAGAAGAACGACGATCCAACTATTGAGATTGTGTAAGTCTAGAGAGAGACAACGCCTGATCCAATGCAGCAGTTTTGCTGACTGTGAATAGGTGGGAGGCTACAAATGTAGCTCTATGGTTCGTTGCATCTCTATGCAGTTTCGTCGAAATCGCCAAATACTTCGCAGAGGCATTGACTCCGTGGACCATGCTATTCACACATGTCATAAAGTTGACCTGCGCCATCGCCACTCTCGCGCTTGATATAGTTGTCTACACCGAGAAGCACGACAAGCACTACTCCCTCGTTGGTCTTGGCTTAGACTGCGCTTTCATGTAAGTTCCGGGTGTCTAGCTTGAACACGAACTGTACTGACTGGTGGTGCTTTAGCATCACCTCGCTCGTCCTGGTCTTCTACTCCGTCCGAAGATACCGTCGCCTTTCTGCTTACGACGATTACACACACCCTGTCAATGTCAAGCCTTATGGCTTCAACGACGACCTTGAGCGTGATACTTCATACGCTCGACAGTCTTCCGACAAGCGCTTTTCTTCAGCATCGTCACGAGCTAGCATCATCTCAAAGCGTGAATCTGTCGAGATGGGCACTGTCCAGCGAACACCAAGCGTCTATTCACACAAGCGTGACACCCAATTCGACGACTATGTAGCACGTCGCGGCTCCGCCACCAAAGAACGCATCGGCAGCGGAGACTTTAGTTACGCTGGAGCTCAGGGCGAGGCCCAGGACTCTGGAGCAACACTCACACCAACTCGCCCCAGGGGCGCCAGCAGCGGCCGAGCAGCGAGCTGGACGAGCGACCGAGGTCTCGTAGCTGTACCAGAGGAGGAGGACGACACAGCAGCTGGGAAGGAATCCAAGGCAGAAAAGGAAAAGAAGGATCGCGAGGCCCTTTTGGGCAACACTCCTCGCGAGAGCATTGATGGCATAGTTGTTCCACAAGAAGCTGACATTTCGGAGCCCAGGTGGCAGCGCGAACAGTGAAAAAGAGGGAGGGAATGAGAGGGCTCCATTGGTAAGGAGAGCCTTGTGAGACTTATACGAGAAGAAGACTATTTGGTCCCAATCTCCACGACTGTATATACCCACGGGAGAATTGGCGTTTTCGGGGTGCTGAAGTAGCATTCAAGGTTGACTGTTTCGTGGTACTTTACAATTATAGATGCAAATGCTTGTTCCAAACTTAGGTGCGAGAGAACAGTTTTTCTCACCAAATGAGGCCACCGTTCTAAGTAGCCGTTTGAGAAGGTGTCGCCAAGGGAAGACAGGTTTCACATAAAGCTGCTGGCTGGTCATCTAGATGGAAGTCAACAGTGTATCAAAACAAGATCGATGCTGTGATGGTAGCCCGCTAGTTTGTACATAATCTGGACTTACAAATCTGTATCTGGTCATCCCTTCGAAATAAGAAAGCTGGGCAGTTTCATAGAGGTGGCCCAGGCACAGGGCCAGATGAGACATTGCGCGTACAACTTGTAAATCACGAGCTGTGGGAAGAGCTGATTGACACAACTTCGTTAACGGTTCTATGTACATATTCATCGTTTATAAAGCTCCACATGAAGAGTTGCCATCTCGATCCCAACTATAACAATATAAAGGAAGTTGAAGCGAGATACCATTCTAAAAATCTCCCATTTACTTACCCCCATCTACGCCATCATATAGTGACTCGACAGCAGGTCTCTATTTCTACAACGTGAGTGCTTGAACGATATAGTTATAATACTGTTCATAATTTGGCTTCACCCCAATTCTATACACTCCATCTTGCAGTTCTCATGTAAGATACCCAATGGGCTTTTGATGGTCAATTTCTTGAATGCGCGGGCAAAGCATGCAGCCAAATCTCTGTATCATCACCTCATCATCTAATCAGGGTATGAATCATCTTAGATGAGAATTCGGTTCCCTCTGGCTTTTACATAGCTGTAGATTACTTTTAAGTGTCTTATATCTTGGTCACCTTTCGAAAGCGGCAAACTCGTTCTGAGTTGGATCTTAATGCTTCTTCATGGCAGTCTCCACAAGCTCTATGGCCCCATTTTGAGACCTCCGATGTGTTATCAGTTCCTCTTCGATAACGTATGGTTTCTTACGGATCATACGCACAATTGTAGTCATATACTGTTACCTGCTTTTAGGCATGCATACTTGGGCGAGTTTCGTCATACGAAGGATTAAAGACAAAATACATGGAGGCTCGAGTAACAAGAGTCACAAAGAGAAGCTATATCTAACAGAGGAGCTTTTGAAATGGTGAGACGGTTAGTAGTAGGTACAGAATGTCCTTCTACAGGTTTACAAGGAAAATAATAGGGAAGTGGAAATCGTTTTGATCACAATGATTTTGGTAGAAGAGTAGTATATAAACGGACAATACCATCCTTAAGTAGTAAATCCATTTAATACACAAAGGAAATAAACCTCTGATTCCTTTTCTTTGTCTCTCTAATTTCTTGCTGAGATTGCTTAACAAGTGCCCGAGGTGGGGAAATGATCGGCCGATGAGCGCCGGGTTCACGGGTGTGCCTTGCATTAGACTGATGAGTTAGCGCAAAGTGAACTGACGACGGGAGTTTTCATGGAAATGGTGATAATATCTATTGTGTTATTCCCTTCCGCTTCCTAATACTATAAAAATGACTCACATTTGGGCTCAACTTCCGAGTCAAGTTGATGTATGCTCGATACACTCTAGTGTCGTCTATCTCCTCAGAGGTTTCTCCTTAATCCAGAACGCCAACAAAAGTGATACCGCAAGGTAAATAGATATCAAGGCAAGTGATGAAATCCCTGCGATTTGGTAACTCGACCGAACCTGATCTGCCAAATGAGGCGGTAGTTCTTGGATATAGTCAAGACTCTGACGAACTTTCTCTTCGATCTTACGCGCTTCTTCCCCCTCAGGGAGCCGAGCTGCCAACTGTATTCGAAGAACTTGCTGAAGTACAGCAGATCCAGTGCTGATGCCTATACTAGCCCCGAGAGATCGGAAGAGATACGAGCACGCCACAACGACAGCAGTGTCTTCAGCTGCAGCATTTGCGAGCAGACCAATAAGCGTTGTCACAAACGCTAAACACTATTAGCAAGGTAGATCCCACAGCATACCAACAATAGCTTTTATCATACCACAACCGGCTCCGAATGACATAATAGTAAGGCCAATAGTCTCTCCAGCGGTTGAACGGAGCCAAACGAACATGCCCATGGGGATGACTGAAACGAGGACGAGTGCGTAAGCCGATAATGTTATGGCGTAAAACTTTTCTGTTCTTTTGATCATCCAGCCACCTAGAAGTGAACCTGCGACACCTGCAACCATGCCTGGGACAAGCAAGGAACCACTCTGAGTAGCACCTAGGCCCTGAACAGCTTGAAAGACGAGAGGTAGAAAGAAGATAGTCGATGTCTGTCCCGCCCCTGAGAAGAAACCCACCCCATAGCAGGCGAATAAGCTACGATCAAATATTATGTGGCCAGGCGCAAATGGATGAGAAGCCACGTTAATTTCGATCAGAAGAAATAAGCCAAACAGAACTGGAGTCGAAGATAGAGCGACGGCCGTCATGATATGTGACCACCCGAGGTTGGAGCCAGAATCCAGACCAAGGAGGAGAGCAACTACAGCCGCCACGAGAGTAAAAGCACCGAGAAAGTCAACCTTGCGGACCTTGGCAAGCCAGTGATCGTGTTCGACAGGTGGAAGATCGAGGACGATATAGACGGCCATGAAAGCAAGGAAGCACAGCGGGACTTGACCAAGAAACGACCTAAAAGGAGCAATTAGATGTGTCTGATTCAGCATGCTCCACCAGACTCACCATCGCCAGCCCACTGAATCAGCCAAAATCCCTCCAAGGGGAGCTCCAGTAGCAGTCCCGGCGAAGAAGAGAATACTGATCTTGCCTTGCCACACACCACGATCCTTGAGCGGTACGAGATCACTCAGAAGGATGGCGACAACAGAGTTCATGCCTCCTCCTCCTATACCTGCCACGGCTCGTGCAGCACATAGTTGTGCCATATCCTGGGCAAGGCCACAACCCAGACAGCCTAGAGAAAAGACAATGTAGGCAAAGAGCAGGCATGGTTTGCGGCCAAATATGTCGCTCAGTTTACCGTAGAGAGGTTGAGAGCTTGTCAAGGTTAGGAAGTATCTGATGGAGTATTAGTCGTGCCTATATATCAGCCATGCTCTTTGACTCACGCGGTAGCAATCCAACTGGTATTGTTCAAGGCATTTAGTTCGTTACCAATCTTGGCATAAGCTGCAACTGTTAGAAGTTGATCGGCCGCAGCGAGGTAGACCTTGAAGAATTTGTGAGTAAAAGCCCGTGTCATGAGTAAAGACCCTAAGGATCCTCCTTACACCGATTCCGACAGCTGCGACTACGAGATGCAACTTCTTGTCACTGTATAGTGCTTTGGGAGTGTCGTCATCTGATGCCTGTTCGTTTTCAATGTTTCTTGGTGTATCGTCATGATAACGATCTCCAAGAAGGGGTGAACCTTCTGACGGGCTCTCTGAGCTCAAACCGCTGTTCATATCTCTTCCCTTGCTACAATCCGAGTAAATTGGGAGCTCAGAATACCGTAATACTACCGTCTGATATTCACTCCAGGTTGAGAAGTTGGGCGAGTCCAGAGTATTTAGCAGTCCTTCGACGTGGCAGTGCTGCAAATCAGATATTGGCCTTGCTTATGAGTTAGATCTTAAGTCACAGTCAGATTCAAGCAGTCATCTGACGGCATCATCGGAGAAACTGATGTCATCATAGGAAGGCGATTTATGATGATAAGTGAAGCTCCTCGAAAAGAAGGGGCATTTGTATCTCAAACGATGTTGGATCCTCCTCCTTCGTGTAACTAGTTAAATTTGTTCTTGTGAAGCACTCGGCGACTTTCAGTATTTTCCCTTCCATGCTGTATAAACCTCTTATTTAGTTCGTATTGCCACAAGATGAAACTTTTGGACTGAGGGCTAATGTCATCATTCTCACCTGCTCAACTCGCGAATGTTCAATGTCAGCGACTTATGCCAGTGTTACGCTAGGCCTGGGGAATAGTACAAAAAAAAAAATATAAAAATATTAAGCAGGAATTTCAGGATGAACGGCTGTTCACGACTGATAAACTCGATGACGGCCCTGCCACAAGACTGAGTGCATAAAGTGTGCTATGAACGAACAGGAAAAGGAACTCAAGCATTGAATCATTAGAAACAACGTCGAGGCCAATGGCCATTCAGAATGCAATGATGCAATCAATACCTTGTGTATACGGAGTACTACACATCGATTTCCCTCTTATTGCAAGCTTATGCATCCTCGTTCATCGACGTAATGTTTGTGCTGTTCGCATCATCTACGCTATGTGGCTACGTGGGTTTGTTCACATGGGATTGATCTGAAACATGGAACATTCGACCAATTTTGACAAGACAGGGGCTGGTTGCTGACTCTGCCAAGATTACTGGGTCAGAGACGAATGCGGGCCAAATCTCAGTGAGCACCACTAACTAATGCCAAACGCGTTACGGAGTACTCAGAATAGAGACAAGGTCTCGTCATGGCCGTCACCCCGCTGCTGGTTACATCGTGCTGACTGATTCGAAGAAAGAAAAAAAGAAAGAAAGAAAAAACTCTAGTAGTCCTTGGCGACTTTTCAACATTACAGGATCACAGATGGTGGATTGCCATTCTGCAGCTTCAAATTACCTGTGGAGATGCTTGGGCTCCGGAGGATCGATCGCCCCGAGTGTGTGTTTGGAGTACACAGACAGGGGAGAGACGTGACGCGTTGGGCGATCAGTTGCAAGGGTCGGTAAAGTACAGTACATACTCCGTACATCCACACACATACATACATACACCGGCAAGATCGGGCAGTTGAACTGTGGCGTTCTGCTGCTAATGTGAGAGTTTTTGTGACTCGTATAAATAAATGAAGGACATGTTAGAGTTCAAAAATGAGATACAAAAATATTGTGGCATCGTTCGGACGAGGGAGAGAAAGACAAAAGGCAAAAGACAATCTTTGAATGTCTGAGGTAACCTTGGGCATTGATTGACTGTACTCTTCCTGGACAGCAATAAGAAGAGGTGGATGGTGAGACGAGATGAAGGAAAAAAGCAACACCTTGTGCATTAGGTATTACTCAACGAAAGGGCCACGAGGAAGTGCTGCAAGTATCCGTATCAATCCATATTAGACATTTGTGAGACAGTGAATTGATGAGTGCCCTACATGTGTAACTCGTCACAGTTATAATAATAAGAAGTCATTAAACTCTAACAGAAACAAACATCGAACTAATCCATACCATTGAGTTCTCGCCGGTGAAATCACCTGATTAAGTTTTTCAATTTTCATCTGAATTCAATTGAATACCGTTGAATCTAGTTTAACATATGCAGGGGTGAGTAGATAGTGACGTGGATTCAGCTGCAGTGAACCTGAATTCCCCGCCCAGGAGTGACTGGAGATCAAATCTACTGGTTGTTTCAGCTGCCATGGTCTCCGTCCCCAGGTCCCCTGCTCCCGGACGCTATGCACCAGAACTCGACGAGCCACATGCAGCAATGGATGCCATGTTCCCCGAGAGGTTGAGTTGGGCTGAGCCTTGGGTGGCCAGAGACTGACTGCATAAGCCACACCAAGCCTCCCTCCGCCCATCCCGAGGCATGAGCCAAGTACTGTACATTGTGAGATTGCCCATGCAGTTCTGCTTGCTTTGCATGATGCTAACGCTCAAGTCCAAGCAAGTCCCAGCGGCTTGGTCAAGAGATTGCCCCGGTTGAAGACGGCGTTGGTGTGTTTTCGATGAAACCCTAGACAAGCTGTAGACTAAAGGTAGAGGGTCCAAGGAAAAGATGCTCGTAAACAGGGCAGGACGTACGTGAACCAAGAACCAGAAGGATCGACTCGAGGCCTCCTTGTTTTTCCTTTCTCCCACGATCTGGTCTTGTTTCCTTACACTGTTGATTTTTTCTTCTTCTTTTTCTGAATCTGTTTGGATGATTTTCTTCATCCATCATCTTCATCCACTTTGTTCTCCATTAACTATCTATCACTGCTTCATTTCCTTCTATCCATCCATCCACGCATTGATTGCACTTGTGTACCTACTCTCGTTCACAGCTCGTCCCACTTGATTCAATATCGACCTCAAGATCCATTCTTTGCCGGTTTCACTCGTTGTCGTTGACTTGTCTCTTCTGTCTCCCTTCCCCCCACTTGAATCGGTTTGAATCTACCTGTAAGCTCCCTCGAGGGGCGGCTTCCCCGTGATCCCCTTCCATATTATCAAAAGGATTCCAGGGCCCGGCATTTCATACGTTTTACCAGCCTTTGCATTGCATTGCTGTGTTGTCGCGTCCCTGGTTTCACCTGTTTTATCTTGCCTCAAGTTAAACGGCATCCCCCTTGCTCCTGCTCCTAGCCTGTCGTCCAAGGTTGACACGACTGCTTCAGTTTCGTCATGGCTACCATGTTGAACCCAAATTCTCTGCAACCGCCTAAAACTGGCTCATCTCGCTGGTCGAAAGCCCTTCCTGATGTCCCAGGTCCTGACGATCCAAGTTTTTATGACGATTATTATGAGGAACCTTCCCCTCGTCTACCTCCCGCCAAAGAGCTTCCACCACCTCCGCCGCGCTCGACTAGTATAGCCAACGCGAAGTCGTTGCCTCCATCACTGCCGCCGTTACATCTGCTTGCGGTTGATTCCCCTCCATCTGGTCCGCCCAAAATGGCTATTCCACGCCGGCCCATCGGGAAGCTGCCTGCAAACCCACCACCACTACCTCAGAAAGAGCCGCAGCAACCAAACTCATCACAGATTCCCCCATCACCTTCGGAATCACTATCGAGTATTCTGTCGGCATATTCACGCTCGTCCGGCGAATCCCTTGTCAGGTCGCCCTACGAAGCCGACGACAGTGTCCGTCAGAGTGAGGCAATCTCATCGCCGGGCCACCAAGCTCCACCCGCCAACATCAACACCGGCACATTTATCAGTCCCTCCGCCCAGCAACAACAGCATCATCATCAACAGCAACAACCGCAACAGTATGTTGCCCAGAAGTTGCCCGCCAACAACACTCGACCACCCCCATTACCCTCTAAGGACACCAAATATCACCTTCCAGCCACGCCTGCTCCTGTTCGAAAACCAGTCCCGGAGAACAAGCTGCCTGAACTGAACTCAGCGTCGTCGCCTTCTTCCCAGCAGCAGCCTCAACCTCAGCTTTGGCGTCGCCGGTCGTCAAAGGCCGAGCGGAGCCTAGAGCTTCCCGACCTGAAGCTTGTTGCTAGCCACGGGTCTACCGCTGCAACGCAGCCAGTTGTCGCACAACCACATGTTCAACAACAGCCTTCTTCAAGCGGACCTAAAGTCTCCTCAATACCAAATTGGCAGCCTGGGAGCACCAACCCCATAGCGCCTGCTGGTCAGGACTTCCAAACGTCGCCAGCCGCTGAGCAGGTGCCCGACACCCCGACCATGGGGATTAATAGTTCCAAACTGAACCGTCTCAAAGGAAAACTTCATCTTCATCGTAGGGGGAAATCATCGGGTGACACAAGCAAGTCTTCCTCAACGCCACGACCTGGGGCAAATCGCCCCCCCACGCCTGAATATCAAAAGGAAGACATCAAGACTCCCGTTGTTGATTCCTTTATTTCACCTTTGTCGCCCGCTTCATCACCAGAGCCCGCTGCGCAGGTTTCCCCAGAAATTCCAACTGACGTCACAAGTATATTTCCTCACGCACAAACCCGAGAATACCTAAAAAGTACTGGTAGCATCACACGTAAGGCTGTGCAGGTCCCTAAGCTACCGAGCCCTTCGGAGGATAAGCCGGTCTCTGCCTCGCCAGAGGCGGCATCGTTACCACCTTCAGTCACTGATTCAAGGGGAAGTCGTGGATCCTCTGGCAGTGACACTGTTGTTCACCAAGTCCAGCCTCCTACGGAAGTTTCAAATCGGTTCCCACCACGACATTCATCCGTAAAGTCGAATGCCCCTCCACGACAGTTGGCAGTTGAACACGATCCGAGACTGGTGCCGTCCGAGTCTCAGGGACCTCTTTACAGAGGTAGAGATGGTACCCTATATCCTGAGATGAAGGTACTGCAGGAACCCGACCCACGCGCGGCCTACTTCCCCAAACAGTCCGAGTCACCTATACCGGAAGGTACTATCTTCAAGGCGCCGGCGCTGAAAAAGTCCCATTTCAATTGCTACCATGGCCATAAGACAATGAACCGCCGGACTAACAAATATTATCCGTTGACTTGCCAAACGTGCGATAAGTCGGATGTTGAAGATAGATGGACTTGCAGTTTTTGTCATCTACGAATATGCGAGCACTGCGTGAAGAAGCTTAACAACAATGGCAATGACCTGCGCCGACTGGTCAGCCACCCACAACTCACATCATAATCGAACACCCACGAGCGTTGCCACGAAATTGTCTCTTAATGTTCTTTAATCATTTACCATTTTATCTCATCGCCACATGAACCGCCCTTATTTACGCCCTTTTCTTTGTTGCGTATAGATTCTCCTCGCAGGTTTGATCCGAGTCACGCATTGCATGTATTATATACGAAAAGGCCATGTGAGGGCAGACCAGGAGGGAAAAATAGACAGTACGGGATGATGTCGTTCATCACGACCTGAACAATACCGCATTTGCTAGCAGCAGCATGTTTACGAGCTCGGGGAATAGGGGGAAGATGAGGACATATTGTCCATTTTTTGTTGGTATGATCTGGTGATATCGAAAAGGAAAATGAACTCATGTTTGCTGCTTCGCCGAGGCACTCTGATACTACGGAATGTTAATGTGCTGACCTAGAAGGGGCAACTTGATTAGATTCTCATCAATGATAAACAGATACCTTGATACAAGAATTTGATTGCCGAAGATACAGGGGCGGACTCAATCCGACGAGTACTAAGACTGATATGAATGTGTAATGTTGATGATGCCATGGAAGAGGTTGTCAAAGCAGGACTCGTGAGCACGGATTCTACTATGTGGGCTGCCTTTTTATTACCCAGGTCTTTGATAGTCTCAAACTCGACTAACACAAGCTCTTATGCAAGAGCAGCATTCCTTGATATCAATGCCAAAGGTAGGTTCGTATTTAGATGGGTTTTTGTCTGATAATTCCAAGCGTGTGTTCAAGTTAACCTCCACTGTAAGGTACTTTAACTAACTAAGGTAGAGGCTCTCCTCACCGAGTCCGCTAGCCTCCACCGGGTCCTTGGTTCAGGGTTGCCGTCCACTCACCGTGTTCCGGCTAACGGAAGCTTCCTCAGGGCAGGTCCACTTTCTTACCGTACCGGTAGCCCAAGCGACCCTGGATTTCCCCAAGCTTCATCACAATAAACATTCACTTAATAGCTTCTATCAATCCCGAGCCCTTTTAATCCATCGTGCGACGGACTGTGACGGATATCACTATGTCCACGCTACAACGCTCACGGTCACTTCGAAAACCTGCTTCTTCCACCACAACCACTGCCACTGCTAATGCTAATGCGAACCCCCCAGACGGTTCACCGAGTCGCCTTCCTGTAAAGCCCTTGACTAGAAGTGCGACGACGTCTAGCAATGCGAGAACATTGAGAAATGGAACAACCACAGGACTCTCCAGGGCGACGTCTGTTAGACAGCCTGCTAAACCAGTAACAGCTGAGCCTGCGAAGAGGGAAACTCGATATCCCCCCTCAACCACGACTACAAGACCTCGACCAGCGGTGAGACCGACCTCGGCAGATGGCCCGACTCAAACAACTAGAAAGGCACCTGCCCCTACGCATACGCGCGCGAAGAGCACTGCCACTGGCTTGAGAAATGCGCCAGTCTTGAGACCTCCTTCTTCTGGTTCGTCAGCTAGCAGCACCACTACCACAACAACGACCACTCGTCCTACTCGGTCGTCGACTACTTCCACCAACGAGAAGCTCTCGGGCACCGCACCACGCCTTCGTCCGGCCTTCTCAACTCTCCAGCAACACTACTCACCAGCCAAGTCCTCTGCGCCCAAACCACTGACGTCAACATTCCTCGCTCCGCCATCGCCGTCCAAGCTTCCGGCCAATGTCGCTGCATCCGCCGAGACAAGTCGGTTACAAACCGAGCTTTTGCAACTTCATCTTTTGCATCGAGATGCACCGACCGTCGATGCTACCTGGAGGGCTAGTGCCCAGCGCAAACTTGGGGAGCGATTTTCAGAGCTTGCTAGCGCGAGCAAACAGGTTGATGACCAGGAGAAGGCAGAGGTTGAGAGGGAGAACATCCTGGCACTCCGTAAGTGGGCTGTTGGCGGTGGTCTGGAAGAGCGCATACAAATTCTAGATGCAGCCATAGCTGGTCTATGGGCGCTGGAGGAACCCGGTGGTCGTTATGCTAGGGTCGTCAGGCGATTTGAACGATGGGTTGATCGCATGTGCGAGATCGAAGAAGCGAGACGTGCAGGCGGGGCTCTCATCCAGGAGAACGACGTGCTGTTTATTGGCGAACTTGATTCTGCATGGAAGGACGAATGCGCTGGCTTGATACGACGATTGGATACCATAAAGCGACAGCTCGATCAATTAGGAGATTTTGCCGGTGATGACCAAGAGGGAGAACCCAAAGATCAATCAAGTCTGCATCGCATGGTAGAAGGGTCAAGAGAGCTTGTGCAGGGCATGCTGACTGAACTGGCTGTCATGGACGATATTGAGCGGGATGCGATTGCGCGTGAAGATCAGTGGATTGAGAGAATGAACCGAGACGATGAATTGGAAGATACCCCAAGAGCCGGAGCAGTTTGGAGAGCTGTGTAAGGCATTGTTCAAGTTTATAATGTTCCGTGCGCGGGTTTTGGACATCAGATGAACAACATATCACCTAGATCAGCGACATCACAGCAGATGATGCACTTTCTTCATGTTACATATAGACTCATTTTTTTAATCATATTTGGGACTGAGCTGCTCTAGCGATGCTATGCCAGTTGGCCTCGAAACGAGAACATGACCAGCAGAAGGGGCTCTCTATCTCTTCCTAGTGCGTTTTGGCATATATCGACCGGATATCAAGTTAAAACGGAAATTGGTAAATCAACCACAATTCTTTCAAACCCCTTCTTCTAACTCGAAACCATGGTATTGAAATTTGTTTGGATTTTTATAATTTCTTGTTTTCTTTTTTTCTCTTTTGGGTGTGATTTTCGTTGTCATAAAATCTGGGAAATTCCGTACCTCGAAACAAACGCCTCTAAATGATGCCCACGCAAAAACGAAGTATCATCGTCGGGATATAGCAGTCATAAATGGTACTTGGGGGTTCATCGATCAGGGCCGGGTGCGATATAGCATTGCCGTTTATGTCCTTGCCGATTCGGAGAATTGACACGTCTTATAGTGTTTTACGTCCTCCTAAGATCGTGAGGGACGTTAAAAGGAGTGATGAATTGGAAGCTGAACATCCAGCTCTCCTGCGATTTTCGCAAGATGCTAGGCTCCATCTGGTGCGACAGCACGTTGATGTGGTTTGCATGTTATGGCGAGTCAGGCTAAAGCTCAAATACTGGGTAGAGGTGCTTGTTATTAAAGCTAGCTTGGGTGATGGTATCATAGGAAAGCCCTTCGCGGAAAGCTGACGCCCTCGACAGCAGGCTCGTCGACGAACCAACTACAGCGTTCACCAGTACCCTCATTGACAAGAGTGCAAGGCAGACCACCGTCGGTATCGAAGATCTGCTTCATGATCTCCTTCTTGCCGCCGCCAGTAGCGACGAACGCGACACGAACGGAGTGGTTGACGACTGGCAGGGTGAGGGTAATGCGCTTGGGGGGAGGCTTGGGGGAGTCTTCAATGGGAGCAACCCAGGCGTCGACTTCACGGAGCAGTTCATGGCCAGGGAAAAGAGAGCAGGTATGTCCGTCGGGTCCGCAGCCGAGGAGGAGGAGGTCAAAGATAGGCAGACGGACCGAGTCGCGGCTGGCGAAGCTGGCAACCAGTGTCTTCTCGTACTGGTCGGCAAGTTCTTGCAGGTCGTTCAAGTGTTCTGTGTCGATGGGATGCACGGTGGGCTTCTGGTCCTCAGGGATCTTGTCTAGAAGTTCCTTCTTGAGAAGGGCATAGTTGGAGTCTTCGTGGTCGAGGGGCACAGCGCGCTCATCCGCAAAGAAAATTTCCCAGCGCTTGAAATCGACGACGTCGTTGGGGCCTGAAGAGGGGGCCAGGAGGGCTTGGGCGAGCGTCTTGGGGAGCGAACCACCAGATACACCCACTTTGAAAGCGCCGTGCCGGGCGATGCCGGCAGCTTGGCTCTGGATAACATACGAACGCAGCGCCGGGGCGAGGGCGTCAACATTGCGAAATGCGAAAAGGTTTGGTTGTGTTTTACCCATGGTGACGTTTGTGGTGCGGGTTTTGAAGCTTGCGGTGAGTCGTGACGATATGAGAGAGGTAGGTGGATGAAAAATGACGGAACAAGGAGAGAGACGAAGAAAGATTGAGGTGCGTGGTTTTACTGCAGCTCTGAATGATCCTTGACACGGGTGAGAGAGGATGTAAGTGTGTCAAAGGTACAAGGTAAGGTTGGTAGGTAGGCGAGGCAATCGGCTCAAATAATTTATCAGGACGTTGTTTGAACGTTGTGGGATTATTTGATAATGCTGTAGGCATCGTCTTAGGCAGTCTGGAGGCTACAACCTTAGGTACCTAGGTAAGAGGCGGGGGTTCCATGGAAGTCACGGTGGGCCTTTTTTTCTAGTTTCTGGTAGGTAGGTACGGTAGTATTGGGTACCTACTTCGTCATCGCATCCCGTCGCATGGAGTGGAGTGGATCAAACTCCCGTCGGTAAATGTCGACCCAGACATGGAGTAAGAGCATTCAAGACGGGGAAGGACCATTCTACAAGCAGGTAGAGAGGCAACTTACTTGCCTTGCTACCCACCGTGGGTGGGCGGACGGATGGGAGAGCCAGGCTTGGGAGGAGCGAAAACGGTCTCACAATAGCTACCTAGCTTCCTTGGACAGCACCTCGAAAGCTTCGATCTCAGTGGGAGCTCACTGTCAAGATCAGGTTCCAGTACAGAAGACGATATGATGAGCGCAGTGGCGTGCTAGACATCTGCACAGTACTGCACAGCAAGGTAGGTACCTACTGTGTTGTAGTTAGTTACCTACATAAGTAGGCTTTTCCGTTTCTGACACTGACATATCTGAATCGTGTATGGCTGGGTTCTGTTTCGAGATAATGCATGTCAACCATGAGGCACTTTAGCCGCGTGGTGTCCCGTTGAAAAATGGAAGCTTATCGGATTGCCGTTTGTTCCCAGGTAACTAGACTTGGCATGGGGATGAGCGAGGAAGGCTAATCTTCCCTATGTGATGATTGGACTTAAGCTTGGTGGTAGGTCTCGTCTAGGAATATTATCAATGATCAAGGCTGATGAGAAATCATCATCTAAGGTGCTTGGGAATCTTAGAGGGATCTTTAAGCATGTTACCAGTAGATCTGACTTACAGCAGCTTGACATGTAGTCGTAGTTGCTGACGTGCTATCGAGCCCTATCTACCTAACCTCCTAACCCTTGTCAAAGCAATCGAAGCCAAGCAACCCATATGTACTGTAAGAGGGAACCAAACTAACCAAGGTAGCATCATCATTACCGGGTGGTAGCACAGCACAGAGCCAATAGGCAACCGGACAGCTCCTTGACAGCTCCGAATTTTGGCGTCCGTCTCGATCGTGTTTGGTATGTGCATGGCTAGATATTTGTTGAAGGATCAATCAATTAAGTAGACACGGGCCAATTGAGGTGGGCAAGGCGTCTGGATTCATGCAAGGAACAGGCAGTATAAACGGCCAGATCTGATGTCTTCTCCTTTCATCCTCTGATAAGGATACCCAGGTGCAGGGAGCTTTCCTGTGGCTTTTGAGGTAGGGTAGGGTCCTGTAGATAGGGTCAACAGTGCGTTGACAAGCATGTGCCTGCCCGGTTCTGCGGAGCTTTTTTTTTATTGACGGACGGGTGATTTCATGACGTATCCAAGCGTTAGGTTAGGTTAGCTGGTTTCGGCGGGTTTAGGCGCACCGCTAGCCGTTCCGTTTCAAAACATCGTGGACGGTGGTGGTAAGCTCTTTATTGGCGCTTGTCTCATGAGGAGGGAGAGAGGGAGAGAGGGAGGTTGTCAACTTATACCGACTTCACTGATCATCTTAGAGCAGAGCATTCATGGTTGGAAAGAGTCCTGTATCCAGTATTCGTGCCCTGTCGTATAAATGTCTCCCTACGGTGCCTTCTGTTCAGTGTGCATCTTTGTGGGTGAAGGTATGGATGTGTGTAAGTCGCTACCTAAGGTATGAGCTCCATGGCTGGCCAGCAGCCCTGGCAGAGTTTTCCAGGGCAGATGCCGGCTGGTTGAGCCCTTGTCCATCTGGTCCCTGGTCTGCCCCTCCAATGGACCCCTCCAAGATTCTGACCCTTCTACGGATAGCCCCTCTATTTATGCAATTCTCAGGTGAATAGGTAACTTAGGGTATCCATGTGGGAAATGGACGTCTCTAGAAGCCTCCAGCAGCTTCATCTCCGTAATCCCTCAGGCCATTCGTGAATGTCAGAGTCTCATCGAGGAGCATCCGCTCAAATGATATATTCCAAGTCGCCTGATTTTGTACTCGAGCTATGGCCCGTGGTGTCAAAGAAACATTTCAAGACCTCGTCAACTGAGGCGCAACAACAAGTCTCTCGAGATCGTGTAAGAGACGGTGAGTGTATGTGCTTGTCCCTACTACACTCTCATGCATGCACGGCATTAGGTAGTTGGCAGGCCCGTTGGCACTCGAATCGACGTCGACTTAAGACAAGGGGCTCGTCAAGTCGGCATCCGAGAATGATTGCTTTGGGAATCCGATGTGAAGCTGCACTTCTGCATAGGTATTCTTGATTATTTCAAGACTTGACTGGGACGCAGTTTTGGGAAACGGGCAAGCCACTTGGCCTCCTGCATGCCTACCTATGCAGCACAATCAATACAAGAATATTGTTTTTGCGATCGATCTCAAATTTGTCATTATAGGTGCGACTGGTTGCTGTCCTTGGCCATGGGACAACCGAAGAGACCGGTCCGGCGAAGGTGGCTCATGGAAGAAAAGAGCAAGCTTGATGAAGGAACAAGAAGAAGGGAAAACGACATCACTTCGGTTTAGTCAATCCGAGAATCAGGTTCCCTTACTAGGTACCTGCGTAATGATCACACCAGTTTGGATCTGGAAGACCCTGATATTATGGGCTCCCTTGACAATACCCGAAGCTCAAGCCTTTTCGTATTTGACAGCTGCGAGCCCAGTCGAGCAAACGTGGGAGGGGTGTTAGGGTGCGGAGGGGACTTTTTAGCCCACCTGCGGGACATTCTGGGTTTTCCTCCCCCCTCCCCCCTC
>NW_024573923.1:3556814-3560416 GCF_900044065.1 Fusarium mangiferae
AAAATCTTTATTAATTAATAATACTTAAAGGTTATTTTAATAAATATAAATCTAATATATATAAATTTAATAATTTATAATATAATTAAAAAGCTTAAAAAATATAATTATTTTAAACTTTTTAATTTTATTAGGTATTTTAAAGATAGAAATAAGTTCTTTATTAGCTATTATAAAGAAATTAAAGTAAATTTATTAAAAAAATAAAAGATAAAAAGCTAAAAGGTAAAAATATAAATAAAAAGAAAAGTATATAAATTAAAAAGGTTATATAAAAAAAAAATTAAAAAATTAAAAAAAATAAATAAATTAAATATCTATAATTAAAAAGAAATTAAAAACCTTATAAAAGCTTAAAAAATTAAAAAATTAACTATAAGTTAAAGGGTATAAATTATATAAAGCTATAAAATATTATAATAAAGCTATCTATAAACTTATAGTAGGTTTTATACCTAAAATAGCTAAAATATATATTACTATCTTTATATAGATTTATATAGAGAATTAATTACTTTAAAGAAATATATAATAATAAAAATATATTAATAATTATAAAATTTAATATTATTATTATTTTAATTAAAAATAGCTAAATAAAAAAAAAGATAATTATAATAATACCTTAATAATAAGGCTAATTAATCTCTTATTATATAACCTTATAACCCCTTTAAGTTTATTATAAAATCCCCTTATATAGAAATTTAATCTCTTTAAACTTTAATTAATATAATATTATTATATCTATCTGGCTATTATTAATTTATTATAATAAAAATATCTTATTTTAATTTTTTAAAATATAATATTAAAAGTTTATTATATTTAATAGCCTTTTTAAGGTTAATAAATAATAAATTAAATATTTAAATTTTAATAAATAATTTTTATTAAAGATTTTAAATATCTTATTAATTTTAATTATATTAAGGTAAAGGTTAATAAAGTCTTTAATATTCTCTTTAACTTTAATATTTAATTAATTAAATAGTTTTATTAATTTATATAAAAGCCTATTAATAATTTTATTTTTTAATTTTAAGATATANTAATTAATTTATTATAAAATTAATAACTTGAATATATTATTTACTTTTTTATTTAATTAATATATTAATATTTTAATATTAATCTTAAAGGTAAACTTAATAATATAAATTATCTCTTTTAGCCTTTAGAATATATATAATACTATATAATATTTCCTTTTTATTATATTATATATAAACTTAACTTTATTTTATAACTTTAATTTAAATTATATTAAATAGTATTTTCTTTTAATAATTTATATTAATATAATACTTTAATTAATTAAATTTATATTAACTATAAAAATAACCTTTTTTATGTTTTTTATATAATTAAAGGTAATTAATAAAGGTAATTAAATAATCTTTCTCTTTAAAGTATTTATTATTTTTTATTTTAATTAACTTTATATAAATATAATATCCTTTTAAAGTAAAGTAATATAATAAAAGATTTAATAATTTAAGTAAAGTAATAAATCTATTATCTATAGTATTTAATAATTCCTAAAAATAATTATATTTTCTTTATATTAATATATTTCTTTTATTTTAAAATTTTAATTATATTAATATTATTAAATACCTTTTTATATATATTATAAAGGTATTTTATTATTATTTTTATTTTTAAATAAAATTAAAACTTTTTTTTTATAATAATATACCTAAATAGCTTAATATTAAGGAAAGCTTTATTAATATTAGTTAAATAGTTAAAAATATATTTCTTTACCTTTAAAGTAACTTACTTTTTATTATAAATAGTAATTAATTCTTTAATATAAGTATTATTAAAAAAGGCTTTATAAATATTTAAAATAAAGTCTTTAAAGATATAAATAATATTTTTTATAAATTATTAAAAAATTAAAATATTTCTATAATAATACATAAAGTATAGCAAATTAAGGTTTTAAATAAAATATAATATAATAAAATACTTATTTTTTAATATTATATAATATAAGGTATTATATATTATATTAAAAAAATATAATAACTTTAATAATAAGTCTTAAGGTTATATAACTATTATTATAAACTTTATAATTTAATTAAATAAATAGAACTAATTTATAAATATAAAAAAGATATTTTCTTTAATTTTAATAAATTAAATACCTTTTTTATTATTATTTTATTAAGGCAATTATTATTAAAGTTTTAACCTTAAAAGATTAAATTATAATAATTAAAAAATTAAAAATCTTATTAAAATATATATTACTATATAATTAACCTTAATAATAGTTATAACCATTTAATTATAGTAATTAATAATTATATAATTAACTTTTTAATAGAAATTTATAATTTTAACTTTAAATATATTTTAATATTATAATCTTTTTTAAAGTATTATAAAATAATAAAAAAATACTTATTATATATTAATAAGCTATTAATAATATAATAAATTAATGTAATAATTTTTAATTATTAAATATAGCTATTAAATATTAATATCTTTAGTTTAAATTACTGCTTTTTTATTAATATTACTTTATTTACTCTTAAATATAAAGTTAATTAGTTATATGCCTCGGTATATATAATTAATTAGTGGATATTAATTTAGCTTTTACTAACTAACTTATATAAATAGAGTTAACCTAATTCCTTTAAACCTTTAAACCCTGCTATTACCCTGCCTTTATTTGACTCTATCTATAGATATACTTTATAGTAAGAATAGCACCCCCTTTACTGTAATAACCCTTTTAGCTATATTAAGAAGCCACTTTATATATATATTTAAGTTTAAGCCTATAAAGGCAGTAAAAAAGGCAGCTTAATTTAATTTAAGAAAATAACCTTTTCTTAAAACCCTCTTTAAGTCTTTTAGACCTAATAGCTTATTATTAACTTAAATTAAATTAATTAAATTAAAAAGGTTTATATAATAAATTAATTTAATTAAATTAAAAAGGTTTATATAATAAATTAATTTAATTAAATTATAATTAAAAATAGCTATTTTAATTAAATTAAATTAATAAATTAATAAGAAATTCTTTTTAATAGTAGTTACTATTATATAGACCTCTTTTAGTTTTTTTTTTATTAGCTCTCTATAAGGCAGGCCTAATAGCTATATTAAGGTTATAGCTAGTTATATAGTAGGCCTAATTATATAGCTATAGGCTATTTTATATAGTAGGTATTATATTAATAGCTATAATTAATATTAGTAGCTATAACTAATAGGGAAAGTTAGGTTAGGAAATATCCTTATAAGTTTATACTTAATCTCTTATTTAGTTAGGGTCTAACTGACCTTTAAGTGGAAGTGTGATAAACTTAGCCTGTCTCTATCGATACTAACCTTTATTAAGGTTAAATAGGTTAATTAAAGATCTTTTGGCTAGGGTAAAGGAAGAAGGCTAATATAGCTGCTAAGAGGTAAACCTGCAGGCAGTATTAATACTGCTTAATTAAGGCAGTAATTATAGCATTAAAGCAGATAAACCTTATATAATTTTAACCTTAAAGATATAGGCCTACTATAGGGGCCTTATTATTTAAGCCTTTATATATAAAGTTAATAGCTTAATAGCCTTATTA